>NW_016818289.1:6620-15596 GCF_001698545.2 Rhinopithecus bieti
AACAACCCCATCAAAAAGTGGGCAAAGGATATGAACAGACATTTCTCAAAAGAAGACATTCATACAGCCAACAGACACATGAAAAAATGCTCATCATCACTGGCCATCAGAGAAATGCAAATCAAAACCACAATGAGATACCATCTCACACCAGTTAGAATGGCAATCATTAAAAAGTCAGGAAACAACAGGTGCTGGAGAGGATGTGGAGAAATAGGAACACTTTTACACTGTTGGTGGGATTGTAAACTAGTTCAACCATTGTGGAAGACAGTGTGGCAATTCCTCAAGGATCTAGAACTAGAAATACCATTTGACCCAGCCATCCCATTACTGGGTATATACCCAAAGGATTATATATCTTGCTGTTATAAAGACACATGCACGCGTATGTTTATTGTGGCACTATTCACAATAGCAAAGACTTGGAATCAACCCAAATGTCCATCAATGACAGACTGGATTAAGAAAATGTGGCACATATACACCATGGAATACTATGCAGCCATAAAAAATGATGAGTTCAGGTCATTTGTAGGGACATGGATGCAGCTGGAAACCATCATTCTCAGCAAACTATCACTAGAACAGAAAACCAAACACCGCATATTCTCACTCATAGGTGGGAACTGAACAATGAGAACACTTGGATACAGGAAGGGGAACATCACACACCGGGGCCTGTCATGGGTTGGGGGGAGAGGGGAGGGATAGCATTAGGAGATATACCTAATGTAAATGACGAGTTAATGGGTGCAGCACACCAACATGGCACATGTATACATATGTAACAATCCTGAACGTTGTGCACAAGTACCCTCGAACTTAAAGAATAATAAAAAATAAATTTTAAAAAAAGTGAGGTATACAGCTTCCATGCTGTGTCCTTATAAACAATGCTGCTTGCCCTAGACTTCTTTCTTTCTTCATGATAGCTGGGAATAGCTACAACTGGAACAGACATCTTGGCCCCAGAAAGGAAAGCAAGTGCTGAGGATGATAGCCTGCCAGCCTGAACTGCTCATATTTGTATTATTATGTGAAAAAGAAATAAAATTCTATCATATTTAAATCACTCTGTTTTAGACATTTTCTGCTACATAGCTTAGTCTGTACCTTAATAAATGCAATGCCATTTTGTCAAGGGGCAGCTGAGCTTGAGACATTCAGTCCCTTGAGTAAATCCTGTAAAATTTAAGTCCCAGGGTAAATACTTCAGTTAACTGAAAGAAGAGAGACAAAGATCAAGAGCATGAAGGTGTGGGCAAGCTTTATTCCCTCACTATGTCAATATAGAAGCGGCACTGAGCTAGAATTCATAAGAGCTGCATTATAGCCCCATCTCCCAAATCTATTGGTATCATATTAGGAGACCTGAGATAAGAGTCTCCTCATCTCAGAATTTCAGTATTCTCATTTGCAAAATGCTTTTCTAAAAGTGTAATCTCTCCATTTCTGAAGCCTTACCTGTCCTTCTCAGACTGGTTGTGCCATTCCAATTCCCAGCTCCTGTCAGGGCAATAGTCCCACTCTACTTCTTCTGCCATGATATAGTAGATTCTTGCAGCTTGGTAGCGTTGGCGAGGGGTGGCTTGGTGGCCAGGACACTGGGAGACATTATAGATTGCCCTCATCCCTGCTTCTCGATGGCTGCCTGCCTGGCAATAAATCTCAAATGTCCCTAAGGGAGGATCAGAGAGAAAAATCTGACTCAGAACACCCCAGGGTGGTGCCTGGGGGATTTCCTGTCTTTCCCTAGGCATACTGTAGAAAATCATTAGTCTCAGATAGACTGAGATAAGGCTTTTGTCTTAACTACACATAGATAAAAGAGTATTAAAAGTTTATTGAGAGTAATGAGCTCAAAGGTTAAGAGCTCCAGCTCCAAAGCTACATACACTGGGTTTATTAAAACTAAACTCGGCCACTAGAATAACCAACTTCTTCCAGGATGTTTCTAGTTTTAGCACTGTAAGTCCCATATTTCTAGAAACCTCTTAGTACTAGGCAAACTGCCATGGTTGGTAACCCTATCTTTCATTTATTATATATAAATCATATACACACACACACACACACACACACACACACACACACACACACACATAAAACCTTGTGGCAATTGCTAAACCTCTGTTTTTCAGTTCCCTCATCAGTAAAATGAGGATTATTTTACTTTATTTGGTTGTTTAACAACTAAACCCAATAGTTTGTGAACAGTGCTTAGTACAGAACATATTCAATGCTCAGTTAAGTGATGCTACAAATAAGTAAATATAGCTGTAATAGTTCTTATTCCAAGAAAAAACAATGATGAGTTGTTTCTCATCAAGTACCAAAGAAAGAAAATAGACTTCAATAGTTAGCTAAAAAGAAAGAGAACGTCTTGATTGCAGAGGGATGCTTACCTAAGACAGCTTTAGAAGGTCCTTCACTCTTTTTTTTACAATGGAATGTGCAGGTAACAGTCTTAAATGTCTGTGTTGTGGAGTTGCCGCGACCGGATCTTAAGCTCCAAATTTCTACCTCAAGGATACTCAAACTCAATGTCGATCAAAGAAGCTAACTTTCGTAGAACATTACTCTCATTGTTTCCTTACTTTGCTGCTCAGTGCTTATCCCATCACTACAAACTCTTCTTCCTGGCTTTCAAAGCCTTCTATGAGTTCACCCCAAACTACCAATCCAGTTCTACTTCCCACACATTGTCTCAAATTCAACTATCACTCCAACTACACGGAACTCTGACTGCTTCTCTCACACATCTCATTCATTCCTACCTTGAAATCTTCATTCATTTTGTCACCCTCTTTGTGGAACTTACCTATGACCCAACCCCCAAGTATCTATGAGAGTCCACTCATTATCCAAGACCCAATTCATGTTTCTTTTCCAGAAAGCCCTCCCTGACTATTTCGGCCCAAACAGAGTTCTACATTCTTCGCTTCTCCACCACTAATGCACTTTATATCTAAACCATATGTTAAAGGGCTAAGTGCCCCTCTCTTTTAAAATGACCCCTTCTACTAGTTTATAAACACCTTGAAAGAAAGGGTCATTTCTTTCCACATCTACTTCTTCTATTTCCCTTACCACCCTTATCTATTGCATCAGTAAATCCTATCAGCAATTCCTTCAAAATTATTTTTTCGTTTCCACTGCCTCTTCCCTAGTCCAAGCCACAAGCTTCTCTCACGAGAAAACTACAATAGCCTCCAAACTGTCCTTTCTATTTCTGAAGAGACCAGCTTTATGTCAAGTGTTTGTCAAACTCAGGACTAGGTTAAATTTATTAAAGTGTTGAAGACACTTGTTCAAGGATGTTTTTCCCCCTAAATATGAATGGAATTTACAGGAGTAAAACAGAAGTTTAATAGGAACTGTGTGGAGCTGACAGGTTGTTCTTACAAACACTGTTGTCATCTAATGGCTGGAAAAAAAAAGTACACCATAGGGACAAAAGAAAAGATAACTGCTCCATTATGAAATGCTAGAAATACATAGAATCTGAAGAAACGTTTTAGTCAAACATCTTCATAAAAGGAAGAAAAAGGATATGCAGGGAAGGAGAGACGGAGGGAGGACAAAAGGACAGAAGGAAGGAAGGCAGAAAGGAAAGAATCAAGGAAGGAAGAAATCTAGCTAGAGAGAAGGGAAGTAATTAGACCAAAGTTCGCAGCAAGTTAATGAAAGAGCCTGAACTAGGGCTCCTGTGTTCTTATTTCCAGGCTGAAATTGTTACATCACCACACACACATACAAACACACACAACGGGGTGGCGGGGGGAGGCGGGGGGAGTGTCGTGGGGAGAAAGAGAGAGAGGGAGAGACCAGAAATGAGAAAGTCTGTAGAAATCCTCACAGAGTATCAATTTGATAGCACGGATATGCATTTTATTGACCTTCCTCCCAATAAAAGTACTATATCTAAAAAACTCTATGTAGTCAAGTCCACTCCCTGCCATGTAAGAACTGCACTAAAGCTGATCAACATCCCAACTTCCCTTCTGTTGCTCCAGAAAAGAGCTTCCTCCACCTTCTACTAAATCTATTCTGCCTGCAGCTGAGTAGGGAATCCAAGTAACCAGAACATGGAGAGCACATTGAAGAAGAAAAGAAAAAAGTGTTTTAAAACTTCCTAGAACCGTCAGCATGCCTCTTCTTTTCTCTTCACCATCCCTCCCTCTTCCTGACCCCATTCCTGGCCCTATACCCAATAAAGCTTAGGGCCAGCCGCTAAGGCACTTACCAAGGTTATCAGGATGCATGATGGCCATGACAAAGGTATGAGGAAAGAGCATGGCTGCACCCTTCCTCATGCCCTGAAGCTGCACAGTGTTGCCCTGGAACATGACTCCATGCACATCAGTCTCTGTGCCCAGGCCGAGCAGGTGCCAGGCCACTGTGTCACCCTTGCACATGTCCAGTCTAGGCAGGTTGGAGAATAGAAACCCATTAATGGCTGGAAAACAAAAACGCAAGACAAGATGGGGAGATGAGACCAGACTACTCCAGCACTGGCCAGCAGCATGGTATCAGCTATGTACTATGGTTTCACACAACTTGAAACTGCTGAGTCATCCTCAACACCTCTGGCTTCTTCTCTAATCCACTTAACTCTACTCGTGATTATCTGCGTCTTTGGGATGAGCACTCAACTGTCCTTTCTTACCTCACCTCCACCATGATCCACATCCTGACAACATTGAACCACTACCACACACACACACACACACACACACACACACACACACACCAATCTCTCCTATTCCCTATTTCTTGAAACTCTCCTTCCTTGGTTTCTGTGGCAACATACTTTCTGGTCCCTTTACAACCACTCTAATTGTTCCTTTTCTACATTGATCTCATTTTCCACCCCTCCATAATGTGTTGGGGATCTGAAAATTCCATCTTCAGCTCTCAACCTGTTTCCCCCTCTTCATCTTCACTGCTACTGCCCTAGTTCTGGCCCTCATCCTCCCTGGCCTGAACTCCTACAATAGCCTCCTCTCTGGTACTCCTACCTGAAGTCTGTCCTCCCATCCTCTTACACACACACACACACACACACACACACACACACACACACACACACACCGTTGTCCTTATCTATGAGCTCTATTTTTCTCTGCATTACCAAAACTTTAAACATTGTAGGTGCTTTGATAATACCTGTTGACTTTTCACATGGTTTCCTCTTTCTGCAATAAACTTCCCTTATGGTCTCTTTCTATGGCATCCTACCACTTACCCATCGTATTTTTGTTCAGATATCCTCTGTAAATCAGTTATTACTCTCTCTTTGATCCATGAAACTTTTATCCCACGAAATTCTGCAGTATCAGTTGCCGTGGAATGTAATTGATATACTTTCTGGTGATTTACTTACAAATCTATTTCCTGCACTGGATTGACATAACAGGAAGCATATCATTTTTTTTTTTTTCTATATCTATGTGACTGCCTGAGCACCTAGCACATTACCTAGTACCAATTAGGCACTCAGTAAATTCTAACTGGAATGAACTTTGCTCATGAGACAGTTTTACTTTTTCCAAATGATGAAACTAACTAGTAATGGGAACCAAGAGATGGAGCATTTCAAGTGAAGGGAACAGCACTGCAAAAGCATGACATCAGCATGCTCACAAAGAAAAATAGCCCCAGTTGGCTGGAGTATGGGGTAGGGGAGCAAAGGTACTAAAATATAAGGAAGAGGGAGATAAGATTGGAAAGGTATCATCTGGCTAGGGAGCAAAGGTACTAAAATATAAGGAAGAGGGAGATAAGATTGGAAAGGTATCATCTGGCTTATTCTTCACAATCCCTTGTGGATTTCTTGTGCACAATCCTCATTTTGCAGTTCTTTCTTCCAGTGTCCCACATACTGTGTAACACAGGACACAGCACCCAAAGGTACTAAGTATCAGATCTGTGGTGTTTGGTTTAACTTCTCAATCTATCCCGCCTCTTGGACAGAGATGACCAATAAAATCCGTGTTTTCAGGATTGGTCATGATTACGGTTAAAGTTAGATTTTACTTGGGACCCCTCAATTTAGCCCAGGGCAAAAGTATTCCCAATACCATGCATCCGATTGGAGTCTTGGAAGCCCTCAATATCCTCTGAAAGCAGTCGGAAATCCAACATAGCAGCTGCTTGATTGGCATTGCTGTACCAGCTCTTGTTCTCATCCAACACAGTGAAGAGAAGAAAGAATTCTTTATCCACCCCTTTCTGCAAGCCCAATAGAAGAAAGTAAAGGGAAAAATGACAATGGTTTCAGCAGTTGTGGACTGTGTCGTTACAGATCAAGGGATGCCAGATTCTTTCCCATTTCCTTTTCCCATTTTGAGCCCATACCTCCTATCCAGAGCTGCAGCAGTTTTTCCTTAGGTAACCTCAAATTGCAGATGAGAGAAGAAGATCAGAATAAAAGGACAAGCCTGACAGGGAAGAACATATGAAAGTGGGCAGGGAAGGAGCATAGGATAAGAAATAAGAGGTATAGCATGTAAAAGAAGAGAGCTGGGAATCACCTGGGGAGAGGAATGAGGGGAGGTGACTAGAAAAGCAAGGGGGCATCTTGGGGGGAAGCCAGAAAATAAAAGATAAGTAATATCGATATTAATTATTGTTACCACTAACATTTACTGAGTGCTCATTACGTGCCAGACCCTATGCTAAGCACTTTATATGGATTATTTTAATTAACCTTCACAGAAACCCAAGGTGTCTTCTTCCATTGTTATGCCATTTTTACAAATGAGGAAATGGAGTCAAAGAGAAGTTAAGTAGCTCAACCAGTGTTACACAGCTAGAAATCGTGGGCTGAATACAAAAGAAGACAAGCAAACATTAAAGCAGATTTACCAATCAGGAGCAAGGTTTAGGGGCCACCGAGATGAATGAGAGAGATAGGGAGAAGGGGAGGGAGAAGAAGGGAGGGAAGGAGGGAAGGAAGGAGGGAGGAAAGAAAGAGATGATGAAAGGATATCATGAATTATCTGCAAGGCTAAAGAAGATATATATTTGTCAGTACAAAAAATAACATGCAAGATACCATGAGGTCACCAACTATTAATCTCTGATGGACCAGCTCGATTATTTTTCCTCTATTCCATAAACTTTAGAACCCAGTTCCATGCTTAACTCCTATCCAGCAACCCAGCTTCATCCTTCTCCCAGCAGGCTTCCTAACCAGATAACCCCGACAATACCTGCTTGCCATCTGCACCCAAGGCACCAGCCCTGCACACAAGCAGCGGGCCCACCAGGCCAGAATTTGTGTCTCTTATGGGATCTGCAGCAGAGAAGTACATCCAGGTGAGACAAGCAGGATCCTGAGCAGTGGGACCGGCATGGGGGGGGACTGTCCAGCGGTACGTTACTTTCTCAAAGGGCTTGGCAACCAAGCCAGGGTGAGATGAGCCTGTAGGGAAAATATGGGACTAATGACTTAGATTGACTAGAATGAGAATCATCAGCTCCAAACAGTGAAATAAAAATTGTGAAGTACAAAGGCATTTTGGAGCAGCAGTAGCAGCAACATGGAATATTGAATATTGAGGAGAACTCTGGTCAAGGAGTCAAGAGATGAGTTTATTTTCTCGTTCTGCCACTATTTGCTATATGAAATGCAGCAATTTAATCTTCCCTATGTTTCAGTTTTCCAAAGTCATAGGACCTTGGGACTAAAAGGGACTTTAAGTCTTATTTGGAACATCTCTCACTTGAAAACGTACATTAATCTGCTCTTACATCCCTACTTCTGCTTAAAACTCTCCAGTGATGAGGGACTCACTACCTGCCATAATAGCCCATGTCATCTTTGAACAGCTGTGATCATTTAATGCTTTTTTACTTTAATATGTATTATGTACGTGTGTATGTATATGTTATGTATGTATGTATGTATATATATACACACATATATATATAAAACACTAAGGCTGTAATTTCTAAAATGGACACAAGACATGGTCAAGCAATGCACAGACTTTTTTTCAAATTTTCACGCCATCAGTAATCAAAGAAGTACAATTGAAAATAGCTAGATAACTTTTTTACAAATTAATTTAGCAAAGATTTTACAAATTGTAATAATGCATGATGGTAAGAAGTGGTTTAGATGGCAACTGCCCTACTCACTCACCTATAAAGAGTGTAAATGTAAAAGGGAATAACACTTTTAAAAAAAATGTAGACAAAATTTGAAAAAAAAGTGTAGACAAAAGTGTAGACAAAGCTATTTATTTAAAAGGTTCATATCCACAAGTAGAATAATATATGCAATAAATACTGAATGTTCAACATAAAATAATCAAACAAACATAAATCAAATCAACAGTGAGTTTTGTTGATGTTGTCACTTGCCTACAAGACTGCCATTGCGACAATATTGAAAAGATTTCACCATTGCTGATGAGGTTGTAAGAAAAGGAGCCCTCCTCAGGTACTGCTAATGGAACTCTAAACTGATAGGGCTGCAAATCTTTCCAGAGAGCAATTTGGGTGTAGGTACCAAAATTTTAATGTACGTATCCCCTGATATAGCAATTCCCCATCTTAAAATATATTCTGAAGAAAGGTTTATAAAATGTTCAAAGAAACATGTGGAAGGATATTTGTAGTATAGCTTATAAAAAGAGGCTATAATTTAGGATGGTTTTAACCTATCTTTTCTTATTCATTCATTATTTCTTACTCTTCAAATTTTCGAATACACAGAAAACTTTAAAAAACAGTGCAATGATCACCCTATCACCTAGAATCTATTGCTAACATTTTGCCATATTTATCTGATCTATGTGTATGTACATCTACACACACATACACAGTTTTTGTTGGTTTGCTTTTGTTGAATCATTTGGAAGTAGAATGCAAACATCATGATATTAGCAAGCATCTCCTATGTCACTATAATGCCATTATTCCACCTAAGAAAATTCCCTAATAACATCTAATATCCAATCT
>NW_016818289.1:17593-22711 GCF_001698545.2 Rhinopithecus bieti
TATAAATGATGTTTATTTACTTTGTAATTGTCTGCTTTTTAGAGTTCTATAATACACTTATGTTTAGAATTAGGATATATTTAAATATATTTAAAAGAAATTTTATCTTATTATTGAAGCCTAGCTCTGTTTTACTATTATATTTTTCATTCATTCAACAACATCCACATAAGGCAAGTATTTCTGCCTACTTTCTCCTCCCCATCTCCCATTTATTTGTTTTCTAGAGACATCTGGTACCACCTAGAGCCCACATTTACTAGCAACCCTGTTGACTCACCATCATTGTACACAGTGCCTTCATAATCTTTCTCATAAAAGACCCCATGGGGCTGAATGCTGAATGGCTGGGAGGCACGATTGTAGAAGACCACCTGAATGGTGTCACCCACCTCAGCCCGGATCACTGGCCCTGGAAAATGGGAAGGAGAGACAATGAGAATGACGAAAGGGATAAACAGGGAGGAAGGAAATGGAAGAAGGAGGGAAAGAAAAGGAAAGTGAAAGTGAAGAAGAAAATAAAAACTCTTTTCTTTGTAATAATAAGAATAATCCCTTTCAAGTGTATTGCAATTTACAGTTACAGAAAACACCAGAAAACCCATTATCTTATTTTGATTCTCAAACATCATTTTAAGGCAGATAGGGCAGGAATTATTAACTCCAATTTACAGATGAGAACATTTCAGCTGAGAGAGGTGGAATGTACCTACGCAAATTTAAATGGTTGAATAGCCATTCAGTCAGGACCAGAGGCCAGGAATTTCTCTCATCCCACTGTCAGCCCCAATCTCATTTTCACTTACTTTATTGTCCCAGATCCCATAGCTACATCTCTTGGTGGACCTATCTAAGATCTGTGCTTGCCTCAATCTGAAACCAATTCTGAGCAAAGAGAATTATTACACCTTCTATTCAGGCACTGGGCTAGGTAATCTAAAACTCCTGGACTCTTCTGAACTTCACTACCCGCCAGATATAATCTAGCTTAGGTCACCTTTGAAGCAGACCAAAAGTACCAAAACTGAGCACCTATTCTGGCTCTAACCCTTGGTCAGAGTTTCTACCTTGGTTTCCTATTCAATTTCCACATCTAATGTTTCACTTCTTCTCAAAGACTGGGCACCCATACTGAAGTCCAGCCAATGATAATTCCTTCACGCTCACCACCATCTCACTTTCCTATGGTGGATGTCTCCTCATTATATCTGCCTATCCAGCTGATGTAAGATCTATTGTCCATTATCAGATCTAGAATCAACTGGCACACACCTATCCCAAGTATGGTCCATTATATTAATTTCCCAAGATTTTTCCATCTGGCCTATTTTATTTTCTGGTTTCATCATGTTACTAACCCACATCTAACCGTAGTTTAGCCCTTCTAGATACCTTCTTCAAGTTCAGACACTAAGCCTATTTTGCATTCCTCCTATTTCAAGTATGTCTGTATGTCATGCCAATCTGCTACTGTCCCCAGATTGCTGAGAACCTATACAGTCTTAATTCCTCATGTAGCCCTTTAGGAATATTTCTAGAGAAGGAATTCTAAAAGTGTTTACTGTACATCAGTGGTATTGGAAGACATTCACTGAAAAGAAGTGGAGATTCATGATAAACAAAATAAACCTAAGCCTCTTAGAAATCCTGTAGCATAAAAAGCACTATTTAACTGCTTAATTTAGTGGTTTTACAAACACATTCAGACTCATAACCCTTTTTCACAAAACAATCGTCTCATAAGACTCACTTTGGGAGATATTAGTCTACACCGTGCTCCTAAGTGATGTCCAGGCCTCAGTTTCAAAGTCTTCCTCAATTCAATTCTCTGGCTCTAGTAAATGAATTTCAGAACTAAAAAATTCCTCACCCAGGATTCCAAGATGCCTGTCTTCCTCCAACTGCATCTTCTCTTGGAATGTCTCATCTTGAAAGGCTTCATATCGCACTTTCCAGTAAGTGCCCCCAATTCGACTGGAGCTCTTCTGGAAAAACTTATCTGAGATACTGATGTATAAAAAGGAAAATATGATATTATTTCATTTGGTATCAAATAGAGTCCCATCTCACCCTTAGTCTCATCAAGTTATGAATCTTTATGTTTAGGAGGGACCTCAGAGCTCATCTAAGTTAACTCCCACCAGTGAAGATATTTTCTTTGGCGACACCACTAGAAAGTTATATACAGCTTCTGCTTGAGCCTTTCCAAAATAGGAAACTCATATCCAGAGGAGACAATCTCCCTTACTCTTGGGTATTTTAAATTATTGGAATTCTGTTTTATTCTTGGAATATTCTTGCTTATAATTTTCAGGCACTGGGACCAGTTCTGCTCTCCAGAGATTTATAGTCTACGTCTGTCCTTAATCATCCTTAGGTATTAATAATCCTTTCACTCCAAAATGAAAGCCCACTATGTTAATAAGCCCAGTTCTAAATCCTGGAATCCATGCTGAGACTCAAACACCAACTTTCCTAAGTTTTCTCCAGATTTACTCTATTATTTCCTGCTAGAAGTATAACCATGAAGGACCTTCTCCCTACCCCTCTCTTAGTTGTCTATCAAGCGCCTCCTCTGTGGAAGACCTGTCATCATCGATTGCCCAGTGAGTGGTATGACTTAAGACCCAGCAACTGAGTAGGGCACTAACCTCCTACTCTTTCTTGCCCACATCTGGATCATGAATTAGAAGAGAACTTGGAGAAATTCTTTGAAAAGAATGGGCATGCGATAGCCAAAAAGCAGGTTGCCTCTCTTCCTACATTTCTCAGAGTACTTTTTATACCCCTGCTCAAACGCCTCATTCAGACTATAGAAAAGAAATGAAGGAGCAAGGAGGTAAATAATGGGTAAAGTGAAGAAACCTGGAAAAACAGCTATTTCAGCTGATACAAGAACTGGTCCTACCTGGGCTTTCCTTTATGAAAATGGCCAGGAATTATAGTAGGACCAACTTCAAACTCTGCTTGGACCCATTATGGGGATATGGAATAATCCCACAAAAACCTTTGCTACCTGTATCTCCCCAAGAGCAAGCTCTCCAAGGGCCACAAGAACTTGACTAACAGTTGGTCCATGTAATTCCAGTCAGACAATGATTTGGATCCCCGAGTAAAGTGAGAGATTTCTAGAAGAAAGATAGTGTTTGGAGCTGGACCCAGAAGTAAAGAGAGGGATCCCACTGCCTCTTACCTGCCTGGCTCTCTCAAATTCTTCCCAGTACTCCCATCATGCCCCATCGGGCCATAGTTCCATTGAATCTCATGGGCCTCAATGAAGTACTGTCGAACTTTGCCTGTGAGCAGGTCCAGAGGAGGGGCCATGGAGCAAGACTTGACCTTGTAGAGTGCCTGCATGCCATCTGAAGGAAGAACATTATGGGTGACCCCATTCTATCCAATAGGATTTTAACCCAGAGGACTCACCTTCCTCCTTCTCTTAGTGTTTCCTCCTCCCACCCTCCACTAATCTCTACTCCTGCTCCAAAAAGCGCCACTTTCTCTCACTCTTAAAGTGCCTGACTGAGAGAGAGAGTCCAGGTTAGAATTCAAGTACCTCCACTTGCTTATACTACCACTGATGCATTTACTAGATCCTCATCCCTGCCTCTGAATAAATACTCACATTGTAGCAACATCACAGAGACGGAAGTAAGGAAACGAGTTCAAGCCCAAGCTTTAAGCACTATCTATAGGACCTTAGGCAAGTCAGTTCCTCAATCTGAGCTTCCCTCTTTTGCCAAAGGAGAGAATAGGAAATTCTACCTCATGTGGCCGGTAGGAGCATCAAATTTAAAATAGGGGTTAATTATTTATAAATTGGGAAGCTCCCAAAATAATAGAACATCTTCTATCAGTGGAGATAAAGCTTCAGACTTGGGACTGTAACGAAAATGTAGATTCTAAGTAGTGTTTTCAAATGTGGAATATACTACATTGGGTCATAATGGCAATGGAGAGTACTATCTTATATTGGCTTAGCAACTTATAGAGGTCACTTAGTATATTATTTTATTAGAGTCCCACAACATCCCAGGGAGATTTGAAATCTGTAAATTAGAAACCTGAGGTGTGATGAAGGGAGTGGAAAAAATATTCTTTTTCTTCAACATGTATTATGTTAGGTAGGTTCTGTGTCAGGTGTTTTACACATTTTTTAAAATTTCAGTCCTAGGGAGTACATATGTTACCCCTATCAATCTTTACAACCATTGTATGAAATATACTTTTAATGTCCCCTTTTGCAGATGAAGAAAACTAAATGTCAGAGAGGTTAAATAACTTGCCAAGGTTGCACAGCTAGTGAGAGGTGGAGTTGAGACTTAAATTCCCATCTTTCAACTACAGATCTTAAGTGTTCATTTTATTTTCTTATATCTACTATCTTGGTTACATCATCCCCCATTCTCTAAGACTCAAAATTACATTTTTACTCTAAAACTTCTTTACAATTTTATATATCACTACTGCTATTAAGAGGCTCAGAGAAGTGACATGATTTATCAAAGGTGGCTAAACAAGTGATAGAACCAGGATTTGAATGCAGGCATGTCTGTCTCTAAGGTCCATGCTTATTCCACTATCATGCTGCATCTCTAACCCCAATTCATATTTATAGTCTCTTACCTAGGAAGCTTTGGGGCTAAGACATACCCTGGATAATGCAGCACATGTAACTGGCCCCTATTGTGTCAAATCTAACACCCAAGATTTATTATCCTATTAGTCTATGACTCCTAACCTACTTAAATCCACTTCAAGAACTCGCATGTCATTTTTGTGACACCCATTCTAAGTTACCATGAATCAAATAATTCTAGAAAATGAAAGCTGAAGAGGATTTAAGAGATTATTTAGACAAACTTTCCCATTTTACGGATGTAGCAAATGTGACCTAGATACGGAAAGGCACCTGTTTAAAGTCATATAAAGTTTTTCCGGGGGGCAAAGCAAGATGGCCGAATAGGAACAGCTCCAGTCTCCAACTCCAAGCGCGAGCCACACAGAAGACCGGTGATTTCTGCATTTTCAACTGAGGTACTAGGGTCATCTCACTAGGGAGTGCCGTACAATCGGTGCTGGTCAGCTGCTGCAGCCCGACCAGCGAGAGCAGAAGAA
>NW_016818290.1:0-4852 GCF_001698545.2 Rhinopithecus bieti
ATTTTCTTTGGCCATATTATGAGGGCAGGCAAATAACTTATGATGGTCCAATTTAAAAAAAAGCAAAATAATTCTGATTGAAAGTTGCTTTAAAAAAAACTGAGCAAGATGGCTTAATAGAACCCTCCAGCAATTATCCTCCTACCCTCTGCAGAACACCAAAATAAACAAGTATTCATGCAAAAAAGTACCTTCATGAAAACCAAAACATCAGGTGATTGATCACAGTACTTGGTTTTAACATAAATATAAGAAAAAAATGCATTCAAGAGGATAGAAAGGACAGTCTCACATTGTCTACATGACCCCTCTCCTAATCCAAAACAGGGCAGCTAGAAGAATCTGTGTGTTGGGAGAGAAAAGTGAAATGAGTGTGGACATTGCATTAGAACTCATTAGGACATTGTGTGCCACCCTGTCACAGTGGAACATAACACCAGGCCGACTTCTACTGGTACCAGTGGAGGGAGCATTTAGACCAGCCCTGGACCAGAAGGGAATCTGATACTCCAGTGGGAGAAACCACTTCCTGGCCCACTTTGCCATGGGCTGACTAAAGTAGCTCAGGGCCTCGAAAATTTGAGTGGTAACCAGGCCAGAGTGACTACAGTCATTGGGTGAGTTCTGCTGGTCTCAGATGCTGTAGAATGGAAGTGAGATTCAGCAGGACACCAGCTGCAGTTGGTGTGGAGGACCTGTGTGATCCCTCTCCCAATTCCAGGTAGTGCAACTCAGAGAGAGACTCTTTCCACTTAGGCAAAGGAGAGATAAAAGTACAAGAGACTTGGTCTTGCAACTGGGTATTAGCTCAACCACAGTTAAATAAAGCACCAGGTCAAATACTGAAGCTTCCAATTCCAGGATTTTGTTCCTGTACATCATTATTAGACCCACCCTGAGGAAGAAGGCAATCTGCTGCCCTGGTGAGATAGACCAAGTACTGGCTGGATTCACCATCTACAGACTAAAGTGTATTTGGACACTGAATAAACATCAGCAGTAGCCAAACAGTGGCAGCTGTGGGCCTTTGGTGAGGCCCAGTACTAATGTTGGTCTGGAAAGCCCTAGGCTTCAAGTGCAACCCAGCATGGTGACAGCTGCAGTGGCTATGGGAGTGCCTGTGTCACCTCTCCCTCAACTCCAGGCAGCCCAGCACAGAGAGATTCCATCTGATTAGCAGAAAGAGAGGTAACAGAGCAAGAGACTTTGCTTGGAAAATCAGGGAATTCTCTCTTATCTTTTCCAAGTCCACAAAGACTGTGTATCTAGACTGCCAGAGTTGCAGCATACCAGTTACAGCATCCCTAGTGCTGAAATGGCTGCAGTCACCACAGGCTTAGGTAACTTAATACTGTATCCTCTGAATTCTTGGAAAACCATTTCAAGAAGGTTGAGTATGAACAAGGCCAGACTGCAAAGACTGAAATAAATACATAACTCTTCAATGTCCAGATATTGAAGAATATCCACAAGCATTAAGAATATCCAGGAGACATGATATCACTAAATGAACTAAATAAGACACTAGTAACCAATGGCAGTGGCAGAGATATAGAACCTCTCAGAGGCAGAATTCAAAATAGCTATTTTGTGGAAGCTCAATGAACTGCAAGATAAAACAGAGAAGATATTCAGAATTCCATCAGAGATTTTACCATAGAAGCTGAAATCATTTAAAACATCAAACAGATATCTTAGAGTTGAAAATTAAATTGACAGAATGAAATATGCATGTGTGTCAACAATGGAGTTGATCAAACAGAAGAAATAATTAGTAAGCTCAAAGATGTGATACGTCAAAACACACTATCAGAGGATGAAAAGAATGAAATACGAGAAGGAAGTGAATTGCTCCTGCAAGACCCAGGAGACAGCTCAAACACTGTGAGTACCCAAATTGCGAAAGTGAGAAAGGGGATCATGCACCCCTGAACACACACCCTTACAGGGGAACCTGAAGGTGTAGATCACGGGAGAAAGATTTGACCTTGCCTGGAGCTGAGTAAATTTATAGTGCTGAGTGTAATACAGGGGTAGAGGAGAAGCAGGAAAAGCCCCATGGGCTCTCTGGGTCCCCAGGGCAGTTATGTCTGACTTGTCTCACAGGGTTCCTTGGGGAGGGCTGCCAGAGGAACCGGGAAAAGATCACAGTAGAAGGAAACCTCCAGCTGAACTTTGTAACAATTCCAACAGAACCCAAAGTCTCCTGGCCAGAACTCGGGGGGTGACGTTAATCTGGTGCACAGACTCACAGGCAGGGAGCCCTGCTTTTTTCTCAGCCTAGAGGCTGGTGGTAGCCGGGAGCAAGTTAGCCCAGCACGCCCCACTGCCTGGAAACAAACTCAGTACTGTTGGGGCATGGTGGGAGTGAGACTAGCATTTTTGGTTGTGTGGGGGCTGGGTGAGGCCTCTAACTGCCAGCTTCCCCAACTTCCTTGATACCCTGCATGACACAGCAGAGGCAGCCATAATCCTCCTGGGAAAATAACTCCATTGACTGGGAATCACATTCCCATCTGCCACAGCAGCCACAGCAAGCTCCACCCAAGGAGAGTCTCACCTCATACACACCTAACCCTGTCCCACTAGATGGTTGTTTAAGATGGTCCTTCCCTACCCACCTTGGTAGCTGAAGACAAAGGGCATATTATCTTGGGAGTACTAGGGCCCCACCTACCGCCTGATCCTCCATATCTCTTTAAAGTGTCACCTCGTGGCAGGAGGCCAACCAGCACAAAACAGGTGCATCAAACAACCACAACTAAAGACCCTCACAGAGTCCATTTAACTCTTCTGCCATCCCCACAGGAGCAGTTGCTGGTATCCATGGATGAGAGACCTGAAGATAGTAAAGATAGTATACATCACAGGACTCTGGGCAGACAACCCCCAGTACCAGCCTGGAGCCTGGTAGCTCTGCTGGCTGGCTAGACCCAGAAGAGAAATAACCATCACTACAGTTCAGCTCTCAGGAAGCCACATCCCTAGGAAAATGAGGAGAGTACTACATAAAAGGAACACCACGTGAGACAAAAAAAAATAATCTGAACAGCAACCTTGAGTCTCAGTTCTTCCCTCAGACATAGCCTTAACCAAATTAGAAGAAATTTTTGTAAAAATCTAGAAATATAACAAAACAAGGTTGTTTAACACCCCCAAAAACATCACACTAGCTCACCAGCAATGGATCCAAACCAAGAAATCCCTGAATTGCCCAAAAAAAATTTAGGACAGTTGATTATTAAGCTAATCAACGAGAAAGGTGACGTCCAACTTAAAAAAATAAAATAAAATAAAAGATACAACGAGGCCAGGCGTGGTAGCTTAAAACTATAATCCCAACACTTTGGGAGGCCAAGGTGAGCAGATCACCTGAGGTCAGGAGTTCGAGAGCAGCCTGGCCAACATGGTGAAACCCTGTGTCTACTAAAAACACACACACAAAAAAAAAATTTCCTGGGCATGGTTGTGGGCACCTGTAGTCCCAGCTACTCAGGAGGCTGAGGCAAGAGAATTGCTTGAACCAGGGGACAGAGATTGCTTGAACCAGGAGGCAGAGATTGCGATGAGCTGAGATCATGTCACTGCATACCAGCCTGGGTGACAGAGTGAGACTATGTCAAAAAAAAAAAAAAAAAAGATACAACATATGAGGGGAGAAATCTTCAGTGAAATAGATAGCATAAATAAAATCATGACAAATTCAGGAAATAAAGGACACACTTAGGGAAATGCAAAATGTACTAGCAAGTGTCAGCAATAAAATAGGACAAGCAGAAGAAGGAACTTCAGAGCTCAAAGACAAGGTTTTGCTTTAATTCAATCCAACAAGGACAAAGAAGAAAATTTTTTTTTAATGAACAAAGCTTCCAAGAAGTTTGGGTTTATCTTAAACAACCCAACCCAAGAATAATTGGAGTTCCTCAGGAAGAAGAGAAATCTAAAAGTTTGGAAAATATATTTGGGGAATATTCGAGTAAAACATCCCTGGCATTGCTAGAGACCTAGACATTCAAATACAAGAAGCTCAAAGAACACCTGGGAAATTCATTGCAAACTATCATTGCCTAGGCACATTGTCATCAGGTTATCTGAGGTCAAGACAAAGGGAAGAATATTAAGAGTTGCAAGGCAAAAGTACAAGGTAACCTATAAAGGAAAACAGATTAACAGAAAACTTCTCAGCAGAAACCCTACAAGCTAGAAGTAATTGGGGCCCTATCTTCAGCCTCATTAAACAAAACAATTATAAGCCAAGAATTTTGTATCCAGCAAAACTAAGATTCATAAATGAAGAAAAGATACAGTGTTTTTTAGACAAACAAATGCTGAGAGAATTTGCCAATACCAAGACAGTACTACAAGAACTACTAAGGGGAGATTGAAATCTTGAAACAATCCTGGAAACACATCAAAACAAAACCACTTTAAAGCATAAATGTCACAGAACCCATAAAATTAAAATACAATTTAAAAAAGGTATACAGGCAACAAATAACGCAATGAATGGAATAGTACCTCACATCTCAATACTAACGTTGAATATAAATGGTCTAAATGTTCCACTTCAAAGATACAGAATTGCAGAACGAATAAGAATTCACCAAGCAAGTATCTGCTGCCTTCAAGAGATTCGCCTAACACATAAGGACTCACATAAACTTAAGGTAAAGGCATGGAAAAAGATATTCCATGCAAATAGACACCAAAAGCAAGCAGGTTCTTATATTCTTATATCAGGCAAAACAAACTTTAAATCAAGAGCAGTTTAAAAAGACAAAGAGGGACATTATATAATAATAAAAGGCCTTGACCAACAGGGAAATATCACAATCCTAAATATATATGCACC
>NW_016818290.1:8099-48346 GCF_001698545.2 Rhinopithecus bieti
TTTATATATATATATATATGTGTGTGTGTGTATATATATATAATACTCAGTCATAAAAAGGAATGAATTAACGGCATTTGCAGCAACCTGGATGGAATTGGAGACTATCATTCTAAGTGAAGTAACTCGGGAATAAAAAACCAAACATTGTATGTTCTCACTCATAAGTGGGAGCTAAGCTCTGAGAATGCAAAGGCACAAGAATGATACAATGGAATCTTGGAACTCTTGGAAAGGATGGGAGGGAGGGCTGAGGGGTAAATGACTGAAAATTGGGTTCAGTGTATACTGCTTGGGTGATAGGTGCACCAAAATCTCACAAATCACCACTAAAGAACTTACTCATGTAACCAAATACCATCTGTTCCACCAAAAACCAATGGAAATTTTAAAAACTAATAAAAAAGAAGGAATGAAGTGTGCTTATGAGATCCAGAAAATTGTCTCAAGTGGGGAAAAAAAAAAACACAGAATTACTTACTTTAAAGAGGATGTAGAGAGATCAGGGTAGAATGTTTATTCAAATAAATAATAACAAAACATTTTTTAAACCTCGAGAAAAATATAAATATCCAAATACAAGAATGTTAAAGAACACCAAGAAGACTCAATCTAGATAAGATGACTGCAAGGCATATAATAATCGAGCTCACAAAAGTCAAGGAAAAATAAAGAATCCTAAAGTCAGCAAGAGAAAAAACCAGATAATATGTAAAAGACCTCTGATACGTCTGTCAGCAGACTTCTTAGCAGAAATCTTACAAGCCAGCAAAGAATAGGATGACATATTGAAAGTGCAAAAGGAAAAGACTGCAAGCTGAGAATACTGCCAGCAAAGTTATCTTTAACTTGAGAATATCCACAAAGTTATCCTTAAAACATGAAGGACAGATAGACTTTCACAGAGAAAAGCTGATGAAATTAATTACTAGACCTGTCTTTCAAGCAATACTGAGTTCACTTCAATATGAAAGGAAATGACACAAAAAGGCAAGAAATCATCTGGAGATCTAAAACTCACTGATAAATGTAGATACAAAGACAAATTTAGAATATTATAGTACTGTACTTGTATATAAACCACTTATATCTTTACTGTGAAGACTAAAAGACCAAGCTATCAAAAATAATAACAGGCTAGGCATGGTAGCTCATGCCTATAATCCCAGCATTTTGGGAAACCAAGATGGGTCAATCACCTGAGGTCAGGAGTTCAAGACCAGCACAGGCAATATGGCGGAACCCCTCTCTACCAAAATACAAAAAATTAGCTGAGCATGGTGGTGCACTCCTGTAGTTCTAGCTACTCAGGAGGCTGAGGTAAAAGGATCACTTGAGCCTTGGGGGCAGAGGTTGCAGCGAGCCAAGATTTTTATGTCACTGTACTCCAACTTGGGTAACACAGTGAGATCTTATCTCAATAATAATAATAATACAAGCAATTTTAAGAGACAGACCATATAAGAAGATATATAGAAACAACAAAAAGTCATAAGGGGGGATGGTGTTAAAGTGTAGCACTTTTCAATTTTCTCTTTTTTTCTCCATCATCGTCAGAGTTGTCTTTAGTTTAAAACAATTCTTTAGAATAGTCTTGCAAGTCTCCTTGTATCCATGAAGCAAAAGTCTGTAACAAATATACAAAAAATATAAAGCAAGAAATTAAGATATACTACCAGAAAAAAATCACTTACACACAAGGAAGGACAGAAATAAAGCAAAAAAGGACTTAGAAAACAAGCAGGAAGCAAATAACACAATGAAAGTTGTAAGTCCTTACCTATCCATAATAATATTGGCAGTAAATGGAATAAATTATCTAATCAAAAGACCTACAGTGGCTGAATGAATCAAAAAATAAGACCCAAAGTAGATTCTGTGTACAAGAAACTAATTTTACTGATAAAGACATACAACAGACTGAAACTTAAGGAATGGAAAAGATATTCTATGCAAATGGAAACCAAAACAGAGCAGGAATAACTATACTTAGATAAAGTAGATGTCAAGCCAAAAACTGTGAAAAGAAACAAAGAAGGTCATTATACAATGGTCATTTATACAAGGGTCATTATACAATGATAAAGGGGTCAATTCAGCAGAGGATATAATAATTGTAAATATACATGAACCCAGCACCAGTGCACAGAGATATATTTAAAAATATTAGTACAACTAAAGAGAGAGGTAGATCCCAAAACAATAACAGGTGTGGACTATAACACCCCACTTTCAACATGGTAAAGATCATCTAGACAAAAAAACTAACAAAGAAATGTCAGACTTAATCTGCACTATAAACTCGGAGGACCTATTACACACTTACAAAACATTTCATCCAAAAGGTGTAGAATACACAGTCTTCTCCTCAGCACATGGAACATTATCTAAGAAAGACCATATGTTAGGCCACAGAATAAATCTCAACAAATTTTGAAAATATTAAAATTTTATCAAGTATCTTTTCTAAATACAATGGAATAAAACAATAGAAATAAATAACTAGAATTTGAAAACTATACAAATACATGAATATTGAACAACAGGCTCCTAAATGACCAATAGGTCAAGGAAGAAATTAAGAAGGAAATTTTTAAAGTTTCCTGAAACAAATGAAAATTAAAGCATAACATACCAAAACCTAGAGGACACAGCANTTTTTCTCCATCATCGTCAGAGTTGTCTTTAGTTTAAAACAATTCTTTAGAATAGTCTTGCAAGTCTCCTTGTATCCATGAAGCAAAAGTCTGTAACAAATATACAAAAAATATAAAGCAAGAAATTAAGATATACTACCAGAAAAAAATCACTTACACACAAGGAAGGACAGAAATAAAGCAAAAAAGGACTTAGAAAACAAGCAGGAAGCAAATAACACAATGAAAGTTGTAAGTCCTTACCTATCCATAATAATATTGGCAGTAAATGGAATAAATTATCTAATCAAAAGACCTACAGTGGCTGAATGAATCAAAAAATAAGACCCAAAGTAGATTCTGTGTACAAGAAACTAATTTTACTGATAAAGACATACAACAGACTGAAACTTAAGGAATGGAAAAGATATTCTATGCAAATGGAAACCAAAACAGAGCAGGAATAACTATACTTAGATAAAGTAGATGTCAAGCCAAAACTGTGAAAAGAAACAAAGAAGGTCATTATACAATGGTCATTTATACAAGGGTCATTATACAATGATAAAGGGGTCAATTCAGCAGAGGATATAATAATTGTAAATATACATGAACCCAGCACCAGTGCACAGAGATATATTTAAAATATTAGTACAACTAAAGAGAGAGGTAGATCCCAAAACAATAACAGGTGTGGACTATAACACCCCACTTTCAACATGGTAAAGATCATCTAGACAAAAAAACTAACAAAGAAATGTCAGACTTAATCTGCACTATAAACTCGGAGGACCTATTACACACTTACAAAACATTTCATCCAAAAGGTGTAGAATACACAGTCTTCTCCTCAGCACATGGAACATTATCTAAGAAAGACCATATGTTAGGCCACAGAATAAATCTCAACAAATTTTGAAAATATTAAAATTTTATCAAGTATCTTTTCTAAATACAATGGAATAAAACAATAGAAATAAATAACTAGAATTTGAAAACTATACAAATACATGAATATTGAACAACAGGCTCCTAAATGACCAATAGGTCAAGGAAGAAATTAAGAAGGAAATTTTAAAGTTTCCTGAAACAAATGAAAATTAAAGCATAACATACCAAAACCTAGAGGACACAGCAAAAGCAATACTAAGAGGAAAGATTGTAGCAATAAATGCCTAAGTCAAAAAAAGCACAGAAACTTCAAATAAACAACCTAAAAATGCACCTTAAAGAAGTAGAAAATCAAGAACAAATTAAACCTTGAATTAGTAGAAGAAATAATAAAAATTGGAGCAGAAATAAAATTGAAACTGAAAGACAATACAAAAAATCAATTAAACAAAAAAAGTTGGCTTTTGAAAACATGACAAAATCTACAAACCTTCAGCCAGACTAAGAGAAGACTCAAATAAATAAAATGACAGATGAAAAATTAGACCGGGGTGTCGGGGGCAAGTGGAGGGAGAGCATTAGGACAAATAGCTAATGCATGTGGAACTTAAAACCTAGATGATGGGTTGATAGGTGCAGCAAACCACCATGACACACATATACCTATGTAACAAACCCACACATTCTGCAGTTGTATCCTGGAACTTAAAGTAACATTAAAAAAAAAAAAAGAAGAAGAAAATGAGACATTACAAGTAATACCACAGAAAATAAAAAGATTATTACAGATGATTACGAGCAGTGCCAATACATTTTAAAACCTAGAAGAAATGGGTAAATTCCTAGACACATACAACCTACCAAGATAGAGCCATAAAGAAATAGAAAACCTGAACAGACCAATAATAGGTAATGAGATAGCAATGGTAATAAAATGTCTCCCATCAATGAAAAGCCCAAGATCTTGTGGCTACACTGCTGAATTCTACCAAAAATTTAAGGAAGAACTAATACAAATCCTACTCAAACCATTCCAAAATATCAAATAGGAGGGAATGCTTCCAAACTCATCCTGGAAGGCTAGCCTTATTCAGATACCATAACCAAAGACACCCCAAAAAAGAAAATTATAGGCCAATATTACCAATAAACATACATGCAAAAATCCTCAACAAAATGCTAGCAAACTGAATCCAACAACATATTTAAAAGATCATTCATATGATCAAATAGGATTAATGTTAGGGATGCAATGATGGTTCAACATACACAAATCAATAAATGCGATATATCACATAAATAGAATAAAGTGCCAAAACCATAAGGACATTTCAATAAATGCCAAAAAAAAATTCAATGAAATTTAACATCGTTTCATGAAAAAAACTCTCAACAAAATGGATATAGAAGGAGCATATCTCAAAAGAATGAAGTTCATGTATGGCAAACACAGCTAGCATCATATTAAATGGGAAAAAACCTGAAAGCCCTTTGTCTATGACCTGGAACAAGACAAAATAACTGCTTTTACCACACAAAAAATATTATTTTCATGGGGTACATGTGTGGGTTTGTTCCATAAATATACTGCATAATGCTGGGGTTTGGGCTTCTACTGAACCCATCACCCATAGTACTCAATAGGTAGTTTTTCAATCATTCCTCTCTTCCTACCCCTTTTTGGAAATCCTAGTGTCTATTATTTATATCTTTATGTCCATATGCACCCATTTTTTTGGCTCCCGTTTATAAGTGAGAATATGCAGTATTTGATTTTCTGTTTCTGCATTCATTCACGTAGGATAATAGCCTTCAGCTGCATCCATGATGCTGAAAAGGGCATGATTTTATTCTTTTTGGTGGCTGTGTAGTATTCCACGGTGCTTTCACCACTTTTATTCAACATAGTACTGGAAATTCCAACAAGAGCAATTAGTTAAGAGAAAGAAACAACACCCAAATTAGGAAGGAAGAAGTTAAATTGTCTTTATTTGCAGATAATATGATTTTATATCTAGAAAAAAATCTAAAGACCCCACCAAAACGTATTGGAACTAAGAAACTGATTTTATATATAAAATCAACATACAAAATCAGTAGCATTTCTAAATGCCAACTGTGAAAAATGTATAAAAGAAATAAAGAAAGCAATCCTTTTTACAATGACTACAAAATATAAAATACCTAGAAATAAACTAAACCAAAGAAATGAAAGATGTCTGCAATAAAAATTATAAAACATTGATAAAAAATAAAGACCACACAAAATAGAAAAATATCCATGTTCATGAGTTGGACTAATTAATATTGTTAAAATGCCCATACTACTCCAAGTTATCTACATATACATAAACACAATCTATGTCACAATACCAAAGACATTCTTTATGGAAACAGAAAATAAACAGTCCTAAAATTCATATGGAGCTACAAAAGGATCAGAATGGTCAAAGCAATCCCAAGGAAAAGAACTAAGCTGGGGATCAAATTGCCTTACTTCAAATTATACTATAAACCTATGGTAACCAAAACAGCATGGTACTGGCATATGAATAGACACCTGGACCAATGAAACAAAATAGAGAACTCATAAATAAATCTATGCATTTATAGTCAACTTATTTTCAACAAAGGAGCCAAGAACACACACTATAGAAAAGACAGTCTCTGTAATAAATGTTGTTGGGAAAACTGGGTATCCGTATACAGAAGAATGAAACTAGACACATCTATCTCTCACCATATACAACACTCAAATCAAAATGGATTAAAGACATAAATCTAAGATCCGAAATTATGAAGTGACTAGAAGAAAACTTTGGGGAAAAGCTTCAGAACATTGGTCTGTGCAATGATTTCTTGAGTAAGACCTCAAAGCACAGGCAACCAAAGGAAAAATGGGAAAATGAAATCATAGCAGCTAAAAATCTTCTGCACAGCAAAAGAAACAATCATAAAATGAAGAGACAACCTAGATAACAAGAGAAAATATTTGCAAAGTATTCAACTGGCAGGGGATTAATAATAAAAATATATAAGAAATTCCAACAACCCAACAGTAAAAAATCAAATAATCTGATTTAAAAATGGGCAAAAGAGCTGAGTAGACATTTCTCAAACTAAGACATACAAATGGACAACAGATATATACAGTGTTCTAAATCACTAATCATCAGGTAATTGTATATCAAAATAGCAATGAGATACCATTTCACCCCAGTTAAAATGGCTATATCAAAACACAGAAAATAAAACTGTTGGTAAGGAAGTGAAGAAAGGGGTATCCTTGTATATTGTTAGTGGGAATATAAATTAGCATAGCCATTATGAAAACAGTGTGGTAGTTCCTCAAAACTAAAACTAAAACTTGCATAAGATCCAGCAATCTCACTATTGGGTATATATCCAAAAGAAAGGAAATCAGCATATCAACAAGCTATCTGCATTCACATATTTATTTGCAGCACTGATCACAATAGACAAGATATGGAATCAACTTAACTGTCCATCAATAAATAAATTGATAAAAAATGTGATATATATATATATAAAATTATTCCACCATAGATTAAGATTAACCTAACATCTATTTAATTTTTCAAATATGCTAGTTAATACATTGTTTTTATTGTACACCCATTTGGTTTGCTATCCTAAAACATGTAACTGAAAACATCTTACTTGATATAGCAATCTAATATTGTTGATTATTTTCAGAATTATAGGATACTGTGAAAAACTGTAACTCACACACAAAAAAATTTAAATGATGTCACTTTATGCGGAATAGATAAGGTTTGTTAAGTATTGTAATCACATTCAAAAATAACTCTTTAAGTTTAAAATAAGCCAGGTCTCCAAATCTAAAATATGCCTACACAATGCTTTGGAGAAACAATATATGTATTCGCGAGTATGTATGCTACACATTTGTGTATGGTCGTAATGGATTCAAGTCTCCATAAGTGTATACACATGGTATTTCTATGTTAATTGGTAGGTTTCCAAAGAATGTGAGAAATGTCTGAAAGATGGAAAACAGATGGAGCAGGAGAGCTGAGTGGAGGAGCTAGAGAGCTTGAAGGATTCAGTGAGCAGAGACAGGAAGAGAGAAAAGGCCACCTACAGGTTCCACTGTTGTGAATTGTGGAAAGGGAAGGAGGAGCCCAAGAGGGGCCCCAGGGAAAGAAAGGCAGACCTGCTCTGTGTTTAGAAGAAGGGAAGACATCAGTACTAAGAGGAAACTAACACTGCAGTCTTGTGCAGAAAAAGGGCAGAGACTACAGCCACTGCAGCAGGGAAATGTGGCAGCCCTATGTGGCTGAGGGGCGGCCGCCGCCAACAGGGAGGCAGACGGCCAGCAAGCCAAGCGCTGGGGACACCACTGCATTGCTCTTTGCCTGCCTTGCCGCACTCCTAGACAGGCTCCTCATCTATGGATCCTACCCTCCCTGCTCTTGCAAACACTCACACAGCCAATCGCCTGTTTACCCTCCTTCGCCACAGGCTCATAGCAGAGGCAGCAGAGAGGTGTCCGATTTGGGCAAGCGAGGCCCGCGATCCACAGCGGTGGGCGCCAGGCAGGGCAAAGCCATTGGTGGGCACCAGAATGGAGAGGGGGATGGGAAGGAATCCAGCAGGAGACATGGGGTGGAGTTGGGCGCCAGGCAAGGGTGGGGTGGGGGAGTGCGGTGGCCAACAGGGAAAGGGGTAGGAATAGGAGCCAGACAAGGATTTGAAGGTGATACCCAGGAAGCAAGGGAGGTAGGTACCAGGGAAGTGGTAGGATAGGCAGTGGGGGTTATGGACAGCAGCAGGGGCACTCAGGGCATGAGGGTAGTGGGTGCTGGTCAAGGCCGCTTCGCAGGGGATTGGGAGTGGATGCTAGTGGCAGTAAGGGGTTCAGGGAGCGCAGTGGGCTCTGAGCTAGAACGACGTGGCTCAGCCACTTCTGCAGAGTTCCTAACCCCAGACAGCTCTACTGCACCACTCCAGCCTTTCCCCACAGCCCAAAGGAACTTAAGAGGGAGAGCACTGCAGGAATGCAGCCAGATTTCCAGCATTGCTTCCAGGCTCCTAGGGGAAACTTAGGCATTATCGCAGAGTACATCTAGACATGTCTATAGGGAAAAGTTTGCCTCTTGGCACACTGGATATGTCTCTTTATCCTCTCTCCTCCCCAGCAGGCATGAAGACCCCAACGCACAGGAAGCCGAAGGGCAACAAACCAGGGCAGCTGCAGGATGGGCCACTGTGTCTGCAAACATGACAAAGAAAAAAGTCTCCCAAAAGAAGCAGAGACACAGACCTTTATTACAGCCCTGCAGGAACATCATGGGCTGCAGAATTTCTCAAGGATGGAAAGAAGGAGATGAGCCAGTGGAAAGGAACCGTTCTGGATCAGGTGCCTATAAATCCCTCTCTTTATCTGGTGAAATATGATGGAATTGACTGTGTCTGTGGACTGAAACTTCACAGAGATGAAAGGGTTTTGTCTCTTAAAATTCTTTCTGACAGGGTGGCATCATCTCATGTTAGTGATGCCAACCTTGCAAATACCATAATTGGCAAAGCAGTGGAACACATGTTTGAGGGATAGCATGGTTCTAAGGATGAATAGAGGGGCGTGGTCTTAGCTCAAGCACCTATCATGAAAGCCTGGTTTTATATTACCTATGAGAAAGATCCTGTCTTTTACATGTACCAGCTTCTAGATGATTATAAGGAGGGTAACCTCCGTATCATGCCAGAATCCAGTGAGTTTCCTCCAACAGAGAGAAAGCCAGGAGGAGTTGTAGATGGCCTGATAGGTAAGCATGTGGAATATACCAAAGAAGATGGCTCCAAAAGGATTGGCATGGTCATTCACCAAGTGGAAGCCAAGCCCTCTGTGTATTTGATCAAGTTTGATTACGATTTCCATATCTATGTCTATGATTTGGTGAAAAAGTTCTAACTGTTAGGGTAAAATTTGGCACATGTGTGGAAACAAATGTATAATTTGTAGACATGCAAAAAAATGTTACCTTTCAGTGTACTGAAAGCTTATGGAATCCCTGATAACCCAACATCTTTGCCAGCATTAACTGTTGTTTTGTTCTAAAAAATACAAATTTGTGTGTACGTGACATGCTGTGTGTAAGCGCTTTGTCTTGTTGAAAAGATCAGGTGTGTCTAGTAGATGGGGCATGAAAGGAAGGAACAGCTGTCAATTTCGACTGTGAATAAAGTTCAGGTAGAATCATAATCAGTCATTTAAAAATGGCACCAGACTTAGCTGGTCTGGTCTGGAAGGGGCAGGGGAAAGAACAAGAGATTGGCTGTCTTGGGGAGAGAGGAGGAGGTGACTGCTTAGGAAAAGGTGGAAAAGGGCGAGAAAGGGAGGGGATTCTTGGGGGAGGGGATGACCTATGAGGAGGAAACCTCCAACAGGGAAGGGAGTGAAGACTAACAGAGGGAGAGTGAGATCTTGGGGCTTAGAGGAAAATAGAATAAATTGAGAAGAGAGGAACATAAAGAAGTTTAGAAGATGGACCAGAGTAAGGGGGAGAAGTATCAACCTGACAGGGATCTGGGGAGAGGCTAACGGAAACACAAAAGAAGAGCTGTGTGGGTTAGAGTGTTGGAGGGATTAGAAGAGGACCACTGAGGAAGAAGGAATTCAAAGAAGAAAGACTGAGAGAGGGAGTGGGAATACAGGAAAAGAGTTGTGGGCCCATGAGAGATGGGAAGGCCAAGGAAAATGTTGGACTTCTGGCAGTGTCAACATTGCTCTTCCTGGCTCTATGCACAAAGGAAGTGGCGACTGTCAAAGATGCCGGATGCATTGGAGGTTCCTTAGGAGAGCATTCTGACAGGAATGACTCAGTCAAGTTAATCGGGGGCCAAGTTTATGCCCATAAGGCTTTTCCTGTTTCAGGGAGTGCATGACACATCTGCCCAGCAGAACCCCAGCCCTCAGCCTAAACACACTTCTTCTGGAATGTTTGTTTTCTATCTAGAGACAAGGTGCATCAGAGGATTGAGCCTAGTGTTTCTCTCCATGGTATGGGGAGTACTTGTCTGTCCATGCTTCTTACAGCAGCTGCCTGAAACCATAGGTGGCTCCAACCAATGACCCACTAAAAGAGACCTGCTGTCACAATAGTCCACATTCTGGTTAGACCTTCCCCACAAAGCTGGTGTCTGCATACCCCTCACAGGCACCTGTTGGCCAGTCTTGCCTACCCAAGCTCACAGAAATCTGTGATAGAAGTCTGTGCAGCTCTTTCTTTCCAGGTAAGGCAGATGCCATGGGGCAGTTGGGCTGGGAGTTGTGACTTGGCATAACTCATTCAGCTGTACTGTGTCACAAGGAAGGGTCAAGGTTGGTGGAAAGAGTGAGCAGCAACCCACTAAAAGTCCCTCAGAACTATGGTGTCTGATGCAAAGATAGATCTGTGTATTTCTCTTCCTCCCCTCCTTGCCTTTCCCCAGTCTTTCTCCTGTAGCCCATCTGAAAACCCTCTCCCTGGTTTCTGCAACCACACCCTTCACTAAATTATACGTCTGACCCCAAAGAAAGAGTGCTGGTGACCCCCTGCTGCCCAGGTTACCCTAACTCCATGCATAGTGGGAGATGCAAGGAGCTGTCAGGAGTTGAAAGAAGATGGTAAATAGAGTTTATTCTCTGCACCCAACATGGCCTGAGGCTGACTGCCTCAAGAATTACACAAGGAAAGCCTACCTCACCATAGCAGGGATTAATTTTCTTGTATACATCACACAATTCAGTCCAACAAAATCCAGCAGGCTGCCCAGGGACCAATCTCAGTCAGCTTCCAAGTTTTGTTTGTGTTTTCATTGTTTTCTGTTTTTAATTAAGTACTTTAGACATTTGAGAGATTTCACACAATGAAAATTTATGTTTCTGGCATCTCCTGAAAGTGAAACAGAACAACAACAACAACAACAACAACAACAACAAAAACATGAGGATTGGGGCCCTCATTCCAACAAGGATACATGCAGCTGGGCCTTAGGTAGGTCCCAGTCCAGTCTAGACTCCGAATACCCTCTCCAGTTGGCCACACCCCCAGCTGGCCTGCTTCACTCTAATAAAATGCACAGTTGTTCCCTGGAAGCGTTTGCACTTGTAACTGGGGCTACACCCTGGAAACACTGCCCCTTTGACTTGCTTTGATCCCATTTGCTCTTTAGTTTACTTGTTTTATCTTTACCCCACAAATACTTACTTCAGGTGGGCTCTCTGCCAGGTACTCTTCTAGGCACGGATATTGATGATGTAATAATGAATGAAAGAAGCAAACTAAAATTCTTATCTTCATGGAGCTTTCATTTTAGTGTAGGGGATAGACAGTAGCCAAAATAAATAAGCAATTATAATGTATATTCATAGTGACTAGTGTTAAATAGAAAAACATAAAGCAAGGAATTGGGATAGAAAATTTCAGGAGGGAGGCTGAAACTAGATAGATAAGGTGTCCATGGAAGGCCTTACTGAGAACTTGGCTTTTGAGTCTCACCTGAAGGCAGTGGGAGAACTGACCCTGTAGCTGTCTGGGGAAGGAGCATTCCAGATGGAGGGACAGCATGTGCTGAGGCCCCAAGACAGGTTTAGGCCTGGCATGTTTGAGGAGCAAGGAGGATGCTATCATGTCTGGAGCTGAGTGAGCAAGGCAGAGAAAAGCAGGAGCTGGTTTCAGAGAGGCAATGGGGATGAGAGAGAGAGGCAGACAGCTTATAGCCCTGTAGGTTTCAAAATGCAATTTGGCTTTTACATGGAATGTGATAGAGACCCATCCATGTATTGATAGTGGAGGGGAGACAAGATTTGTCTTAGTTTTACAGGATCACTCTGACAACTTGGAGAATAGTTTTTATTAGTATATGATGAATAAAGGGAGAATAATTAATAGGATATTCCAATTATTTTGGTAACCGATAATGGTAGGTTTCAGTATCCTGGTGGTAGTAGACATGGTGAAAATTAGTTGGATCTGGCTGTTTTCAGGTGTACCCTGCATGTTTTCCTATTTGATGATGCTGTGCAGTGGAAGATAAATATGAGTCAAGGACTACACCACGTTTTCTGGTCTTCTTTTGAAGATCTTCTTAAGAGAAACAAATTCCCAGTGAAAACCATAGATGACAGAGTTGGGCTCTATACTCAATGCCTAGATTGGGTATAGAATACTAAGGAAGTGATCTCTAGAAAATGAGAAACTGACCCAGGAATTCACTGATAAATGGTTGTTTTCGGCCTCCCGGCTCTGGATAACTCCCATAGCCATTATATTGGAAACCACCGATATATTATTTTGGCAATGGGCCAACAAAGGGAGTTTGTCATGGATTTAAAACTGTTAGTGAAAAATTTAATGTACAGCTGTTTAAAAGTTCTTAGTATTCAGACAGGGCTTAAACCTGTATTCTATTTGGATAAAGAACAGATGTTTATACTTCAGTAAATTTGTTCAAAATTCATTACATGTATCACGTCCCATTTCCCATTCCTCAAGTCCATGTGCTATTATTGGTACTGAGGATACATGAGTTAAAATGTAAGAGAGTTTCATATTAATGATCAGTGATGGGATCACACACAATCAGTCTTGGTTTGTGCACTCATCACAGTAAAAGAGATATGGTCAGAATCCTCCAACTCTTTTCCTTAGGTCACTACTGGACATAGATGGAAGTTGACACTGTGAAATTCCAAGATTTTTTCTTTCCTCTCAGAGATTACAGTGCATTCCCTAGTAAATCATTTTCTATATTTATTTTTGGTAAGTAATGATCGGTTCAAGCATATCTGTAACATTTTTGCTTTCTCTTTCAGATTGAAATTGTACCACATCTCAAGATAACATTACAGTTATGTACAGTTAATGTTTCAGAGGACTAAGAATGAAAAATCTTTACTCTTTGTAAGTTTGTAACCATTTGAGAGAACAGCACCATAATGACACATTTGTAAGTCAAAATATCCCCTTGGTATTTAATAAAAGCTGAACTGGAGGACATGGTTAGATAGGGGGCTTCAAGGACTTCCTAATATTTCACCCAAACACAAGCACAACTGGATAATGATGGACTTCTCTGATACGGCCACAAAGCTTATCCTATGTTTGAGAATGAATTAGAGTGTCTCTTCTGTCCAAAAGAAATAAACCCAAGAGATAAATAAAATGGTTTTTCACATGTCCAACTCCTCTCACACTCACCAATTAGAAAAGCCTTTGAGAGATATGCAGCCAGGGGAATTAGGGTGCTATTTGGCAAATGCTATACACAGTACTTCATAGAAACAAAATGGAATTTTTTAATTTTATGTAGTTAATATGTTGCACAAAATACCTGAGAATAATTTGCAATGTATTGTAGTTAGAGGTTAGATATTTTCACTGTGGCTTTAATGTCCTTTTAAAAATCAATTTCGGAGGCATATGAAATAAACTATAAGTTGCTGAGCTCGCTTGTTTAAATAATTAATAGCACATATTAAAGAGGGGCCTCACGAAGTGGGAGCATGATTCCACTGACTCCCCTAAAATCTTCTTGCCTCTGTCTTGAAGGAAGTAAACTATACCACTGATTGACCACAGGAGTGGCTAATTAAAACCACTAGTCTAAAAGACACTAAACGGTGGGCACATGAAAACTCTTTCGCTAAAATTCGCTAAGCTTTAAAATGTTGAATGAAATAAGACAGACCTCCTTTTAAATGCATAGCTGAGCTTTAAATATTGTGAGGGAAGTCCACAGGGACCAAAAATTAGGAAAGAACTGCAAACAACAGTAGTAAGCACATAACCTGATGCTTTGGCAACATGGAAGGAGAGGGGTGCTGTCTCAGTAACTAAAGGATTTTAAAAAGAAGATAAAGCCTTAAGTTCGATAAATTTGGCTGTTGGAAACTAAGATCTCACCTGCATTTCAACTCTCCACATAAATAGCCCCGAACTATATTTTAAAAATGTAAACGAGATTATGCCACCCTCCTGCTTAGAATGCTCCAAAGGCTTCTTATTGCAGTTAATATACAAAACAATCTTCATGCCTTATTCTGCATTCACTAGATCATGCATTCGCAAACAGAATGATATTGCCCCCAAAAGGGGGAAATATGATTGTTGGTGTGAGAGGTGGAAAGATATGAAGTTTTACAATGGTTTGTGTCCTCCAAAGCTCAACTGTATTTGACAAAATCTTATACTTTAGAACTTAATCACTCTTGTTTTCTTGGATATCACAGGAACATTGCCATTCAGCTCATGGAAGATACATGAAATGTATGCAAGACCAGCACTACAAAATCATAGCAAATAGATGACTTTGATTGTAGGACTTTCAATCTATTGCTCATTCTTGAAGTCATATGTCAAGAAGTGGCCTTTGTGTACCTACTGGCTGCCACTGAGTGACTATGTTTGATCCTCGGTGTCTTGTGTGTGACTTCGGCTTTGAGAATTAAATAAAAATAGTTAATATTTAACTTTACAGAAGTTATTTAACCCATCATTATTTATGTCAAGTACTAAAAGAAAAAATGATAATATATGAATATCTAGCTGCTAGTTACAACTGATTTTGTCATATCAAGCAAAAGTGAAAAGTTAAATTCACAAAAATAACCTTGAAGAAATTAATTTAATGTTTTCCATTGTTTCACCTTTTCTAGAAAAATGTCGTGAATAATTTTTAAAATGTGATTACATCACTATTATGTATTTATATAAATTGCCAATTTGCATACATACTTTGACACATTATAATTTATGTAAGTAAATACACTCCATTAAAAGTCACTTAGCAAATACAGTTATACAGTTAAGTTAGATATTGCTAGCTTTCTAATTTTTAATTTAACTACTACCTTCAAATTTTATTCATACTTAATCCTGCATACAGGTTGATTATGTATAAAATACAGATATACATGCATTTATTCACTAGATTATACAGTACATCATTGGTATTCAAATTTCATGAGGGGACAATTAGGAAAAAGAAGAAAATCCTTATAAAGCCATCTAGTGGGGAGGGGATAATAATGAAATAAGAATGAAGAAGCAGTGCTCTAGATGATCTCACTCTTTTGTGATTCAAATATGGTCTCCTTTTCACTACATATTACAGCCATGCTAACATTTTTCTATTCTCAAAGGTAACAAGCTTGTTTCCACTTCAAAGTCTTCATGCTAGAGCTATTTCTTACCCCCAGAGATTTTCATAACTTTTCATAAGTGGTTGCTACTCATATTCAGGTCTTGACTCAAATACCACCTGTTCAGAGATTCTCTCCTTCTACCTCATAACCTTGTTGTTTCTTGCTCTGTAGTACTTATCACTATGTGAACTTGTCTTTTAGATTGTTTCTTTATTTTCTGTCTTACTCCACTAGAATAAAAACTTTGAATGCAGGAATCTTGTCTATCTAATTCATTCTAGTAATGCAGTGCCTAGGAAAGGGTCTGGAACATAGGAGACACTCTATAAATATTGTGGAGTAAGTGAATTATTGCATGATAATTTTATATTTTCAAATAACCTATTAAAAATCCCCTTTGCATTTGTTGGTCCTTTTTTCTGTATTGCCAGTTTTCTTTCCTATTGTTTTATTTTTTCACAAAACTTAGACATAGGTTTTGCTATATATTCTACTAATTTTCTATTTTTTCACTTCATCAGTCTCTGCATATTTTAGTTACTTCCTTTAAGTTTCCATGGCTATCTATAATGATAATTTCTGGCTAATTTTTAAGGGAAATAGTCATTACTATAAATTTATCTTTGAATAGAGTACTGGCTGTAACTGGCACATTTTAATATGCTGTGTCCTCATTGTTATCATTTCTCCAGTTCTCTGTTGTTAATTTTTTCTTATTTTCTTTTGATTCAATAACTTCTGGAAGATTGCTAAAAATTTATAAATACTGGGGGAAGGCCAGACAAAGCACATATATATTCTTAAATAAAAGATAGTCTTCTTTATCTGGAAAGGTTCTTTTATATCAGGACAGGTAACATTAAGAAGGAAGAATGTGGCAACATTGAGAGGAGACAAAGATACCTACCTCATCAGCAAAATAGGCACCATCAACCCTCAAAATAGATGGAATGAGAAATGTCACAATTGGATTGCATTCACTTGTTATCACAGCATTGTTTGAAACAGCAAAATAGCTGGGGAAAATCTTGAATGTCTATCAATACTAGAACTGTTGAATACATTGTGTTTATGTATCACTTGAAATAGTATACACTTATAAAGAAGATGTTTTAGAAATATATATAGATGTGTCGTTGCACACAAATGTAAAGAGTATGATCCCACTTATGTTAAAAAGTGAGAAGGACTTCCAAATTCTGATGTTTACATTTATATTTATATATTGTTGTAGTATCATACAAAATGGTTTGGAAGAACACATACCAGGGATTTAACATTGGTGAAGTGTGACTGAAGGTGGAACGTGAGAACACTGGGATGTCCTGAGAGGTGGCAAGGAGAAAAAGAAAATGAGATAGAGAAAGGTCTATTTCATTCATCATAGATCTTTTCGTTGTTAAAAGATCACAGTAAACCATATTAATTTTGGTAATTTTGAAAGATAGTCTTAACTAATATTAATGCATGAAATTTAAAATAAGTGATTAGAATGCTATTTTTTATTCTCATAAGATTGAATATCAGGATCACCTCTTTAAGACAGAGAAATCTAAAGTATATGGAAAATAATATATGTGAGGTGGAGAGACTGGAATCTGGAAGCCTACCTCTTTCTCTGAGGGAAATATAAGAGGCTCATCACTTTGTTGATAGCATTTATTTAGGGAGTTATTTGCTAATCCTGGTATATCTTTTCTTGTAGTGCAAATGAGAATGATGCCTTTTACCTCATGCTTGCTTTTAGATAGCTCCTTATTCCTTATCTGCAACTGAATACTGGATTTTTTAAGTCTGGAAGTAATGTCCCATTTCCTGATATGGGAGCTGGTTGGATGAATGAGTGCCTGAGAATGTATTGCTTCATATAACTTAAAAGTATAACAGTATTGTCTAGGGATACTATATAATTTAAGTCTGGGAACGCTAAGCCATTTAAGATGCCTTCAACTGTAAGTAACAGAAAACCCAGACTCAAATTGCTTTAACTATAAAGAAATTTGTTACCTCATAACTTGGAGTCAGAAATAGGACTCCAGGGATGGTATGATCAGCAGCAAAACAATAAGACCAAAGCGCACAGAGTATTTCTATTGTCTCTTCTTCCATCTTCATTACATAAGTTTTGCCCTCAGGATGGTTACAGATATTCCAAAGGTCATATAAAGATATAGCATCATCCTAAAAAAGAAAAGGAACATTATTTCCTGTTTCTTTTCTTAAGAGTAAAGAAATTTTTTTCAGAAGTCTTCCAGCAGACACACTATGATGCTTAATTGACCAGGATTAGATCACATGCCCAATGCCAAATCAATCACTTACAGGAAGAATGGCATCACCATGACTAGCTTAGACTAACCTTCTAAAATGAGATGAATATTCAAAAGTCAGTCAGTGGCCATAACCACCTACATGTACAGAATGTGTCATTCTAGACTAGGACAGTCTCCCTCTTTTTGCATAGGCTGGCTCCATTCTCTTCTTTGGGGTACCTTCATTCTCAAGCTATTGATTATAGTAAAGTGAATAGAGCAGCTTAATCCTCATATCCCTTCGGGTTCACTCTCCTCCAGTGGAAACTGCCACATGCCTAGGAGTTTGTGTCTCATTGGCTTTGACTAGGTTGGACGCTTATTCCTAAACTAGTCATTGCAACAGTAATTCCATACCCTGAAAAGTCAGGCTTATGTTGTTCCCCAGAGGAAAATTGTGGCACTATTACCAGAAGAATGGTGATAAGATGCTAGGCTGCAGTATCAATTGATGTCTATTACAATTAAATATATTTTGCAGCTCAGCATCTATATAAACCTTTCCTGCTATACATACATGTCCAAAGATTTCTCTAATTTTTACTTTGATCAGCTACTGATAGAGTATGAATTGGTGTCTATTTGGAAAATATCTTTGCAAGAATAACTGCTACTTTAACTTTTTAGACAGCAGATTAGTTAATGATTGTTTTTGAACTTTAAATAAATTGAATAGAATAATGTGTGCCCCTTTGTTGTCTGGCTTCTTTTTTCAACATATTTGAGAGATTCATTCATGTTTTTCCATGTAGTTGTAGCTTGAATATTCTCACTACTGCATGATATTCCAAAGTATGAATATACCCCAACATATCTAGTATACGGTTGATGGAAATGTAGGTGTTTTTTAGTATGGAGTCATTACAAATAGTTAAACACATTTTTTTTCTTTTTCAAACCACTATTGAGGTATGATTTACATACACAAAGCTGTGCCTATTTAATGTGTACATCCTAATGATGAACACATATATTTTATAATAAAAAATAGGGTTTGAGATTTTAGTAATAGGAGACTAAACAGTTCAAAAAAACTTTCCCTAAAATCTGAACAAATTGAGTAAATCTGAACAAATATAATAAAAAAGAAAATCTGCTCTCAATGGCATCTAAAAGCTGAGAAATACGAAATAATTATCTAGCTGAGATAGGAAGAGAACAGATCCAAGAGGAAAACAGGGCATTTGATGGATGTTTTTCTACTGGGAAAGTTTACCCATTCTAGAGAGAACCACTGAAAGACTTAGATGCTCAACAGAACTTGTGACTGCTTGTTAAATCTATGAATACAGAATCTGGAGTCCAGAACCTTGGTGACTCCCTAACCCCTTACTTTTCATTGAAATTCCAGGGTTGAAATCCTAGGAGTAAGAGTTAAGCATAACTTTAAAAAAGCCCTCGCTGAAACTACAACATATATGCAAATTGCTTCTCATAAAAATTGTATAAACTTTCACATGCATCAGCACTAGATATGAACCCCTTTTTTCATGATCAATGACATTAAGTAATATTTTAATGTTCTTTCATACTTTGTTGAATCAAGATTATTATTTCTATTTTTCCTTGTAGACGTTATTTTACTAACTGTAGTTGGTCTGTTAACATCCGACTCATTCCCTCATTCAAATACCATAAGTATCTGAATAAGAAAGATACTATTAAGCAATGTTTTGTTTACAGAGTTTTTGGTTGGTTCATTTGCTTTCTGTTCAATTTTATTTTGCTGCTTTTTACCTTTTAATAAATCAAATATTGATATTGGTACAACATTAGTATACAACCTTTCTCAAAATATTTAAAGAATCATTTTAACATTCCTTAAAGAATACCCAATGTTTCTCCACTGATTTATAAAACTATAACTTTTATCTAATTATTTCTTAGGAAGTTATTTTTTGCAAAGCTTTATATTCCGATACATAGATCTGATTACTCATTATTGTAGAAACATTATGTCAAATGTCCAGTACTGGGAGAAAAGCCAAATTATAAATCACTTTAAAATTGAGTTTTATGGACCAAGCACAAGATATGTAACAGGTGCTCAACAAATATTTGTTGAATGAAAAAATCAATTAGAAAACATCTAATTTCCTGGAAAAATTAATAGACATGAAATTACAGATAAAAAACAATCTCAGTTTTGCAAAAGTTTAGGAAAAAGGCGGGGGGAAAAACTATGAGCATTAACATTTTGCTGTGAGGCCCTCAAAAATGGGAGATGCGACTGCAGTTGATGATTTTCCTCTTAATATTAATTTCCTAAAATTTAGATAGTGCTCACATCGTACANTTCCTGGAAAATTAATAGACATGAAATTACAGATAAAAAACAATCTCAGTTTTGCAAAAGTTTAGGAAAAGGCGGGGGGAAAACTATGAGCATTAACATTTTGCTGTGAGGCCCTCAAAATGGGAGATGCGACTGCAGTTGATGATTTTCCTCTTAATATTAATTTCCTAAAATTTAGATAGTGCTCACATCGTACATTCACTTATCTTGCAATAAAGAAAAGGAAAAAAAAATCCCTCAAAACAAAACAAAAAAGGAAAGATCAGACAGGAAAATTAGGTAGAGACTGTGTCAAAACGCCAGACTTACCATAGTGAATTTCTCTGGTCCAACTCCAAATCCTTTCAAAAAGAGGAAAGACATATTTAGGTGTAAAGAATAAATCCATAAGGGCAAGGGACTGGGCGCGGGGCGGGGTGGGGGAGAGGTGTGGGCGCGGGGCTGCAGCAAGGCGAATTCCAAGAAGATGGAAAGCAGATAGGGCAGGGGGACTAAGAAGGTGGGGGTGGGAACCAAGGGGCCCTGAAACGGGTGATGAAGGGGCCACAGGGTTCCGAGGACTACTGTGGCACCAACTACTCTGAATTTGGGAAGAGGCGGAGTCAGAGCCTATAGCTCAGCCAGGGCTCCAGGCTGTGTGGTGGGCGTGGGAGCCTGGTGGACAGGAGGGCGCGGTGTCTGGCAGGAAGAGGAGGCCTCTCTCTGGGCAGGAAGCTGCGCTACGGAAAGAGGGAGGAGACTGCGGTGGAGACAGCAGGGACTGGTGGAATCCCGATGTGGCTGAGGGACCGCCACCGCCAGCAGGGAGGCGGAGGGCTAGCAAGCCAAGCGGTGGGAACGCCGCTGCAGTCTTCTTTGCCTGCCTTGCCGCCCTCCTAGACACGCTCATCAAGGGATCCTACCCTCCCAGCTCTTGCAAGCATTCACTCGGCCGGTCGCCTGCTGACCCTCCTTCGCCACAGGCTCATAGCGGAGGCAGCAGCGAGGTGTCCGATTTGGGCACGCGAGGCCCGCGATCCGCGGCGGTGGACGCCAGGCAGGGCAAGGCCATTAGTGGGCGCCAGAATGGAGAGGGGGATGGGAAGGAATCCAGCAGGAGACATGGGGTGGAGGTGGGCGCCAGGCAAAGGTGGGGTGGGGGAGTGTGGTGAGCTACATGAAAAGGGGGTAGGAACGGGAGCCAGACAAGGATTTGAAGGTGAGCGCCGGGAAGCAAGGGCGGTGGGTACCAGGGAAGTGGTTAGGTTTTGTTGTGGACAGCAGCTGGGACACTCAGGGAAGGAAGGAGGGCAGTGGGTGCCGGTCAAGGCCGCTTTGCAGGGGATTGGGAGTGGACGCCAGTGGCAGCAAGGAGTTCGGGGAGGGCAGTAGGCTCTGAGCTAGGACGACGTGGCCCAGCCACTTCTGCAGAGTTCCTAACCCCAGACAGCTCTACTGCACCACTCCAGCCTTTCCCCACAGCCCAAAGGAACTTAAGAGGGAGAGCACTGCAGGAATGCAGCCAGATTTCCAGCATTGCTTCCAGGCTCCTAGGGGAACCTTAGGCACTAGCGCAGAGTATATCCAGATATGGCTATAGGGAAAAGTTTGCCTCGTGGCACACTGGCTATGTCTCTCTATCCTCTCTCCTCCCCCAGCAGGCATGAAGACCCCCAACGCACAGGAAGCCGAAGGACAACAAACCAGGGCAGCTGCAGGACGGGCCACTGGGTCTGCAAACATGACAAAGAAAAAAGTCTCCCAAAAGAAGCAGAGAGGCAGACCTTCATCCCAGCCCCGCAGGAACATCGTGGGCTGCAGAATTTCTCATGGATGGAAAGAAGGAGATGAGCCCATCACCCAGTGGAAAGGAACCGTTCTGGATCAGGTGCCTATAAATCCCTCTCTTTATCTGGTGAAATATGATGGAATTGACTGTGTCTATGGACTGGAACTTCACAGAGATGAAAGAGTTTTGTCTCTTAAAATTCTTTCTGACAGGGTGGCATCATCTCATGTTAGTGATGCCAACCTTGCAAATACTATAATTGGCAAAGCAGTGGAACACATGTTTGAGGGAGAGCATGGTTCTAAGGATGAATGGAGGGGCATGGTCTTAGCTCAAGCACCTATCATGAAAGCCTGGTTTTATATTACCTATGAGAAAGATCCTGTCTTGTACATGTATCAGCTTCTAGATGATTATAAGGAAGGTGACCTCCGCATCATGCCAGAATCCAGTGAGTCTCCTCCAACAGAGAGGGAGCCAGGAGGAGTTGTAGATGGCCTGATAGGTAAGCATGTGGAATATACCAAAGAAGATGGCTCCAAAAGGATCGGCATGGTCATTCACCAAGTGGAAGCCAAACCCTCTGTGTATTTCATCAAGTTTGATGATGATTTCCATATCTATGTCTATGATTTGGTGAAAAAGTCCTAACTGTTAGGGTAAAATTTGGCACATGTGTGGAAACAAATGTATAATTTGTAGACATGCAAAAAATGTTGCCTTTCAGTGTATTGAAAGCTTATGAAATCCCTGATAACCCAACATCTTTGCCAGCATTAACTGTTGTTTTGCTCTAAAAAATACAAACTCGTGTGTACATGACATGCTGTGTGTAAGCCCTTTGTCTTGTTGGAAAGATCGGGTGTGTTTGGTGGATGGGGCATGAAAGGAAGGATGTCAGAGATCTTGTGGCTTAGAAGAAAATACACAGAATAAATTGAGTAGAGAGGAACACAAAGAAGCTTAGAAGAGGTCCAGAGTAAAGAGGAGAAGGATCAACCTGACAGGGATCTGAGGAGAGCCTAAAGGATACACAAAGGAAGAGGCTATGTGGGTTAGGGTGTTGGAGCAGTTAGAAGAAGAGGGCCACTGAGGAAGGAGGAATTCAAAGAAGAAAGACTGACAGAGGGAGTGGGAATACAGGAAAAGAGTTGTGGGGTGTGGGGCCCATGAGAGATGGGAAGGCCAAGGAAAACGTTGGACATCTGGTAGTGTCCACATTGCTCTTCCTGGCTCTATGCACAAAGGAAGTGGCATCTGTCAAAGATGCCAGATACATTGGAGTTTCCCTAGAATGGAATTCTGACAGGGATGACTCAGTCAAGTTAATCAGGAGCAAAGTTAATACCCATAGGGCTTTTCCTGTTTCAGGGAGTTCAGGGCGCTCCTACCCAGCAGAACCCCAGCCCTCAGCCTAAACACACTAATGTGGTGCCCCAGATGTGCAGGACTGTGGGCTGCCTCCTCACATTTGTCCTGCACTACATAAACAATCCTGGTAGAGGATGGGTTAGTGGAGCTCTCAGAACTTAAGATATGTGCCATCTTGCATTTGAAAATACTTTATCCAGGAAAAAATGGAACCTTACTGAACTCAGGTGCAGCAGTCTCATCACACCGGTTCCTTCTGCTGGAATGTTTGTTTTCTATCTAGTGACGAGGGGCATTAGAAGATTGAGCCTAGTGTTTCTCTCTAGGTTATGGGGAGTACCTCACTGTCCACACTTCTTTCAGCAGCTGCCTGAAACCACAGGTGGTTCTGACTAATAATATAATCCACTAAAAAGGCCCTGCTGTCACAATAGCCCACATCTGGTTAAGACCTTCCCCACAAACGTGCCCGCATACCTCACAGGCACCTGTTGGCCAGTCTTGCCTACCCAAGCCACAAATATCTGGATAAAGTCCTGCAGCTCCTTTCTTTCCAGGTGAGACAGATCCATGGGGCAGTTCTGGGCTGGGATGGCTGATACCATTCAGCTGTACGGTCTCACAAGGAGTTCAAAGGTTGGGGGAGAGTGAGCAGCAACCCACTAAAAGTCCCTCAAACATGGGTCTGAGCAAAGATACGATCTGTGTATTGCCTCCTCCCCTCCTTGCCTTTCCCCATCCTTCTCCTGTAGCCCAACTGAAATACCCTCTCCCTGGTTTCGCAACCACACCCTTCACTAAATAATACCTCTGACCCCAAAAAAGGAGTGCTGTACCCCCTGCTGGCCCAGGTTACCCTAACTCCATGCATAGTGGAGATGCAAGAGCTTCCAGGAGTTGAAAGAAGATGGTAAATATATTTATTCTCTGCACCCAACATGGCCCTGAGGCTGACTGCCTCAAGAATTACTACAAGGAAAGCTAACCCTCACCATAGCAGGATTAATTGTTCTGTAATACTCATCACACAATTCAGTCCAACAAAACCAGTCAGGCTGCCCCAGGGACCACTCAGTCAGCTTCCAAGTTAGTTTGTGTTTCATTGTTTCTGTTTTAATAAGTACTTAGACATTTGAGAATTTCAAAATGAAAATTTATGCTCGGCATCTCCTGACAAGGAAACAGAACAACAACCACAACAACAACAACAACAACAAAAACAGAGGATTGGGGCCCTCTTCCAACAAGGATACATGCAGCGGGCCTTAGGGTAGGTCCCCAGTCCATCTAGACTCCAATACCTCCCAGTTGGCCACACCCCAGTGCTGACTTCCACTCTAATAAAATGCACAGTTGTTCCTGGAAGCGTTTTGCACTTGTACCTGGGGCTACACCCTGGAAACACGCCCCTTTGACTTGCTTGAATCCCATTTGCTCTTAGTTTACTTTTTTACTTAACCACAAATACTGTACTTCAGGTGGCTCTCTGCCAGACTCTTCTAGGCACGATATTTGATGATGTAATAATGAATGAAGAGACAACTAAAATTCTTATCTTCATGGAGCTTCCATTAGGTGGGGGATAGACAATTAGCCAAAAAAATAACAATTAAATGTATATCCATAGCTGTACTAGTGTTAAATAGAAAAACATAAACAAGGAATTGGATAGAAAATTTCAGGAGGAGGCGAAACTAGAAATAAGGTGCCATCGGAAGCCTTACTGAGAACTTGGCTTTTGATCTCACTGAAAGGCATGGGAGAACTGACCCTGTAGCGTCGGGAAGGACATTCCAGATGGAGGCGACAGCACGTGCTGAGCCCGCAAGGACAGGGTTTAGGCCTGGCATGTTTGAGGATGCAGGAGGATGCTATCATGGCTGAGCTGAGGAGCAAGGCAAGAAAAGCAGGAGCTGGTTCAGAGAGCAATGGGATGAGAAGAGAGGCAGACAGCTTATAGCCCTGTAGTTTCAAATGCAATGGCTTTACATGAATTGAGGAACCCATCCATATATTGATAGGAGGGGAGACAAGATTGTCTTAGTTTTACAGGATCACTCTGAAACTTGGAGAATAGGTTTTTTATAGTATATGATGAAAAAGGAAATAATTTTAATTAGATATCCCAATTTTTTGGTAACGGATAATGGTCGTGTTCAGTATCCTGGGCTAGTAGACATGGTGAAAATTAGTTGGATCTGGTTTCAGGTATACCCCTGCATGTTTTCCTATTTGATAATACTGTGTAGAAGATAAATATCAATCAAGGACAGCACGACATTTTCTGGTCTTCTTTTGAAGATTTTCTTAAGGGAAACAAATTCCCAGTGAAAACCATAGACGACAGAATTGGTCTCTATACTCAATGCCTAGATTGGGTATACAATACTGATGAAGTGATCTCTAAGAATGAGAAACCGACCCTGAGACTCATTGATAAATTATTATTATTAGCTTTGCCCCTCTGGATAACTCCCCTAGCTATTATGTAGGACTTTGTTGCCTGATATTGAGAATTGAGTCAGCCAAAAACATTGGAAGTTTAATGTTTTGAGACACAAGCAGCCATTATGCCACACAGAATCGAAAGTAAATGCTAAGCCTTGCTAATGGTACGGTGCAGCTCTGTCTCTACTTTCTCAAGCACAGCTGCCATAAGGAGAAAAATCATTAGAAACGGGGCAAGTGATCTCTGTCCTTAATGGAGATCAAGTTCCATATGCATCCATCTTAGTAGGTTGGAGAATTTTCATGAGGGAAAGAATCAAGCTTTTATGGCTCTGTTAGATATGGATGCCCAAGTAAACTCTTCTACTGGACTCCTGGAAGGAGAAAGCATCCCAAATTAGATGTTTGGCCAGGTTTACAGCAGGAGAACGAAAGAAGCCAGTATGACCTTGTGAACAAAACTTTTTAGGTTAATTCTGCATACTGATGCTGCTACCTTCACATCTGAATATCACTGGGAACTGATGCTTGTATTTCCCTGTCTCATAAGTGCCAGATGAAATTCAGCCATACATAGATAAGTAATAGTGGGACACATAAATTTGTCTGTCACTGGCCTTCTTGTCTCTCCCACATTCTGTGCTTTCTGATCCAACACAAAGCATAGAATTCTAGGAAGAAAAAAGAAAATCTGTGCCCTGAATAAATATTAGTACCTATAGGAGGCAGTAGTAAGAGATGCAGGATCTTTACAGAACAGCCTTGTATGCCCAGTGCAAAATTTAACAGGAGCTGAAGACTGATAGTGGAATATTTTCAAATAAATTCAGTTGTTTCTCCAGTGGCCCCAGCTGTTGCAGACATCTTGACTCTATCCGAATCTACTACACAGACTAATAGAACATGGTGCACTATTTTAAACATTGACAACACTTTCTTTCCCATACTAGCATCTGAGAATTAAGATCTGTTCACATTCATGTGACAAGGCCTCTAATACATGTTTGTTGTATTCCGCCAGTGTTACCTAAACTCCAGTGCCATTTGCCAAAATTGAATAGGTTAGAATTTGGGGCAAGTTCTTCTTCATTCAGATTTCCAAAAGTTTCATTATACATGACGTCCTGATGGTTGGCAGTAAGAAGTCTCAGTTTCAATAGCCCTACCTAGCTGTGGTATTATCACACATCCTCTAGGAAGAATGACTGAAAGTTTCCAAAAAAAAAATCAGGATTAATATTGAAAATCACCACCAAAATTCAGGAGTAATGTTGTTTGCCAGTAATGTTTCCTGGAAGTATGTAGGAAAATTCACAATAAAACCTCAGGCAAAGAAAAATTGTCTCTTCAGTACCCCACCACCAAAAGGAGTTTCAGCAACTAACTGGATTCTTTGGATATTGGAAATGCTTTGTGATTGCTTGGACATTCTGCTTGGTCCTTTATATTAACTAACCCACAAATTAGCATCTTTTGAGTAAAGCCTGAAATGAAGTTCTGCCATGGAAATAGTCCAGTAAGTTGTGTCATGTTCTCTACCTTTGGAGCCCTACAATTGTAATGATAACTTTGAGCTATATAAGTATCTGTAACTGATGACTTTACAATTGCTATTTCTGGAAAAGGGAAGCAATCTTCACCTGGAGATATGTCTTAGAGTTTTGGACTCCTCTACTTCCTGACAAGACTACCAGATACACCACTTTTGAAAAGCAGTTATTATCTGTGACATGTTTTGTCTTTGTGTCGCCACCCAAATCTCACCTTGAATTGTAATCCCCATAATCCTCATGTGTCAAGGGTGGGACCAGGTGGAGGTAACTGAATCCTGGGGGTGGTTTCCCCCGTGCTGTTATTGTGATAATGAGTGAGTCTCATGAGATCTGATGGTTTTATAAGCGACTGGCATTTTCCCTGCTTGCGCTTCTTCTTCCTGCCACCCTGTGAAGAAGGTACCTTACTTCCCCTTCTCCTTCCACCATTATTGTTTCCTGAGGCCTTCCCAGCCATGCAGAACTGAGTCAATTAAACCTCTTTTCTTTATAAATTACCCAGACTTGGGTATTTCTTCATAGCAGTGTGAGAATTGACTAATACATTTTGCTACTGGGCTCATTTCAGAACTGAACACCTGAACCATGGAGGTCAGCCTTGTACCTCTCCAGCCTGACATTCCTGTTTGGGGTTGATCAATTTCAACTTAAGTTCCTCCAATGTTGAGAAGAGCTCAGCAAGCCTTGCTTGTGAAAGGTAAATTACATATTAAAACTTACTTGGCCTCACCCCAGCAGGATATAGGCTTTACCTGAAAAAGTGGCTATTACCCCTTTTCAAGGAAACTCTTTTCCCTACTCTCTACCTGAAGTAAAGCAGCTGGCTAAATGAGAACCTTGACTCACAGAGGTTCAACTAAATGTATGGGCCTGGTTCACTGACAGTTCAGATAAGCTGAAACCTGCTGGTGTCCACTGGGCTGCTGCATATGTTCAATCTTACTGCTAGCTATGCAAAACTGAAAGATAATGGATCCTCTCCTCAGTGGCCAGAACGCAAAGCCATCTTCATAGATCTGGGTTATCCTCCACTAGATGAAGTTTGTTATACTTTTACTGACTCATAGGATATTGACAATGACCTACTTGTTTGGGTTGCCACTTGGAAAACTACAAAATTGCAGACTAAAGATACCTCTCTTTGGGCCTGCAACTAAAGAAACAAATTGTTGCTGCTGCTGCTGCCCCTGCTTAATGTGTCTGATTTACTCATGTAGATGATGACCACATAAGAGACCATGATCTGATGACACTGAAATCAAGCTCCAGAATGAGCATGAACCACTTAAGTTGCTTCAATTTCTAACTGAATCCATAATTCTACTGAATTTGGCAACACATCCACCTTCATAAACAGGATCAAAGTACAGGATTGTTTCTGTTGTGGAGGCTACCATTGCATGCCAGACTTCTGACCTTCCAAATCTTATCTGCCAGTGAGAGTGGCCACATTGCATAAAGTTTTGCTCCTGACACCACTGTACTTGGCACCTTGATGACAATGAATTTTTTTATCTCCTCTATGGGTTATTGGCAGTGCCTTACCACTATTGACCATTTTTCAGATTAATAGTGCTGCTGTTCCAATCCAATTATCTAGCACTGACACAACATTATGGTCCCTGAAGAAACCATGTGTCATGTTTTTATTTTCCTGGACCATTTGCAGTTGGAAATGGTGCATCTTGCATCACAAAAGCCATTCAACAATGGCTTAACAGTGAAGGTATTCATGGACTGTCCATGCTCCCTACCAAACAGAAGCACCAGATATTTTAAAAATAGCTTTATTAAGATGTAACTCACATAGAATATGATTCACTAATTTAAAGTATACAATTAACCATCGTCACAGTAAATTTAGAACATTTTCATTACCTCATAAAGGAATCCCTAAATTTAGCTATCATTTCCCCAATGCTCCCATCCTTCCTGCCCTAAGCAACCACTAATTTACTTTTTGTTCCTATATATCTGCCTATTGTGAACATTTTATGTAAATGGAATCGTATAATATTTGGTCCTTTGTGGCCAGCTTCTTTCAATTAGCATAATGTTTTCAAAATTTATCCATGCTTGTAGCATGCTTATCATTCATTTTTATGGCTGAGCATATGGATATATAAAATTTTGTTCATTCGTTTATCCCTCGATAGATATTTGGGCTGTATTCACCTTTGGACAATTATGACTAATGCTGCTATAAATATTTGTATAAATGTTTTTATTTAGGTTTTTTTTTTTTTTTTCATTTCTTTTAGGTTTATACCAAGGGAGAAATTGCTGGACCATATGGTAATTCTATGTCTGTTTGAGGAATTCCAGAGTGCTTATCAAAGTGACTGTGAAAATTTACGTTCCCACATGCAGTATATGAAGAGTCCAATTTCTCTAAATGTTCAACAATTGTTATTAGACTTTTACATTCTTACCATTTTAGTGTGTCTGATGTGTTACCTTATTGTGTTTTACTTTGAATTTCCCTGATGACTAATGACGCTAAGCAAAATGTTCTGAACTTATTGGCTATTTGTATATCTTCCTTGGAGAAATATCTGTTCAGATGATTTGCCTATTTTTGGTGAATTATAATAATTCTTTATGTATATTTTACACAAGTCCCACATCAGATACATGAGAGGCAAATACTTTCTCCCTATCTATGGGGTTGCCTTTCAGTTTCTTGAGAGTGTGCTTTCAAGCATAAGTGGTTCTAATTTTGATGAGGCTGAATTAATCTTTTTTTTATATTTGTGGCTCATGCTTTTGTTTCTTTTTTTTAACTTTAATTTTAGGTTCAGAGGTATATGTGTAAGTTTGTAATACAGGTAAACTATATCTCATAGGGGTTTGGTGTGCAAATTATTTCATCACCCAGGTAATAAGCATAGTACTGAATAGGTACTTTGTCAATCCTCTCCCTCCACTCACCCTCCACTCTCAAGTATGCCACAGTGTCTATGGTTCCTTTCTTTGTGTCCATCTCTACTCAGTGTTTAGCTCCCACTTATAAGGGAGAACATGCAGTATTTGGTTTTCTGTTCCTACGTTAGCTTGCTTAGGATAATGGCCTCCAGCTCAATCCACATGGCTACAAAGGACATGACCTCATTCCTTTTTATGGCTAGGTAGTATTGCATGGTTTATATGTCCCCAATATTTGAATTTTCTAGGTGACCCAAAGTGTGATGTTTAATTTCTTTAATAATTTTTTTATTTTCATAGGTTTTGGGGGAACAGGTGGTAGTTCGTTACATGAGTAGGTTCTTCAGTGGTGATTTGTGAGATTTTGGTGCACCCATCACCCAAGCAGTAAACACTTAACCCAATTTGTAGTATTTTATCATTTATGCCCCACTCCAACCCTTTCCCCCGAGTCCCCAAACTCCATTGTATCATTCTTATGCCTTTGCATCCCCATAGCTTAGCTCCCACTTATGAATGAGAACATACAATGTTTGGTTTTCCATTCCTGAGTTACTTCACTTAGAGTGATGGTCTCCAATTCCATCCAGGTTGCTGCAAATTCCATTAATTCATTTCTATTTATGGCAGAGTAATATTCTGTTGTATATATACATCACAGTTTGTTTATGCATTCATTGATGGGCATTTGGGCTGGTTTCATATTTTTGCAATTGCGAATTGTGCTGCTATAAACATGCTCGTGCAAATAACTTCTTTGTAAAATGACTTTTTTTCTTCTGGGTAGATACCCAGTAGTGGGATTGCTGGATGGAATGTTAGTTCTACTTCAATTTTTTAAGGAATCTCCACACTATTTTCCATAGTGATTGTACTCATTGACATTCTCACTAGCAGTGTAGAAGTGTTCCCTTTTTACCGCATCCATGCCAACGTCTATTATTTTTTAATTTTTTTATAATGACCATTCTCATGGGAGTAAAGTGGCATTGCATTGTGGCTTTGATTTGCATTTCCCTGATCATTAGTGATGTTGAGCATTTTTATACGTTTGTTGGCCATTTGTATATCTTCTCTTGAGAATTGTCTATTCATGTCCTTAGCCCACTTTTTGATGGGATTATTTGTTTTTTCTTGATAATTTGTTTGAGTTGCTTGTATATTCTGGATATTAGTCCTTTTTGAATAGATAGATTATGAAGATTTCCTCCCACTCTGTCCGTTGCCTGTTTATTCTGGTGACTGTTCCTTTTGCTGTGCAGAACTCTTTAGTTTAATTAAGTTCCACTTACTTATCTTTGTTTAGTTTCGTTTGCTTTTGGGTTCTTGGTCATGAAGTCTTTGCCTAAGCCAATGCCTAAAAGAGTTTTTCTGATGTTATCTTTTAGAATTTTCACAGCTTCAGGTCTTGGATTTAAGTCCTTGATCCATCTTGAGATGATTTTTGTAGAAGGTGGAGAGGAGGATCTAGTTTCATACTCCTACATGTGGCTTGCCAATTATGTCAGCACCGTTTGTTGAATCGGGTGTCCTTTGTCCGCTTTATGTTTCTGTTTGCTTCTATTAAAATCAGTTGGCTGTAGGCATTTGGGTTTATTTCTGGGTTCTCTATTATTTACATCGGTCTGTGTGCCTGTTTTTATACGAGTGTCCTGCTGTTTTGGTGACTATGGAATTCCAGTATAGTTTGAGGTTGGGGAATGTGATGCCTCCAGATTTGTTCTTTTTGCTTAGTCTTCCTTTGGCTGCAGGCTCTTTTTTGGTTCCATGTGAATTTTCGGATTTTTTTTTCTAGTTCTGTGAAGAATGATGGTGGCTTTTTTATGAGAATTGAAATTATATTTGTAGATTTCTTTTGGCAGTATTTTCTTTTGCACAATGTTGATTCTACCCATCCATGAGCATGGGATTTGTTTCCATTTGTTTGTGTCATCTATGGTTTCTTTTAGCAGTATTTTGTGGGTTCCTTGTAGAGATCTTTCACCTCCTTGGTTATATATATTTGTAAGTATTTTGTTTATTTTGTGGCTATTGTGAAAAGGGTTGAGTTCTTGATTTGATTCTCAGCTTGGTTGCTGTTGGTGTATAGCAGAGCTACTGATTTGTGTGCATTAATTTTGTATCCTGAAACTTTGCTGAATTCATTTATCAGTTCCTGGAACGTTTTGGAGAAGTCTTTATGGTTTCTAGGTATCCGATCATATTATCAGCAAACAGTTACAGTTTGACTTCCTCTTTACCGATTTGGAAGCCCTTTCTTTCTTTCTCTTGTCTGATTGCTCTGGCTAGGACCTCCAGTACTATGCTGAACAGAAGTGGTGAGAGTGGGCATACTTTTCTTCTTCCAGTTCTCAGAGGAAATGCTTTCAACTTTTCCCTGTTCAGTATTATGTTGACTGTGGGTTTGCCATAGATGCCTTTTATTACATTAGGTATGTCCTTTGTATGCCGATTTTGCTGAGAGTTTTAATCATGAAGGGATGCTGGCTTTTGTCAAATGCTTTTTCTTCATCTATTGAGATAATCGTGTGATTTTTGTTTTTAATTCTCTTTATTGGGTGTATCACATTTATTGACTTGCATATGTTTAACCATCCCTGCATCCCTTGTATGAAACTTACTTTATCATGACGGATTATGTTTTTAATATGCTGTTGGATTCCATTAGCTAGTGTTTTGTTAATGATTTATGCATCTATGTTTATCAGGGATATTTGTAACATGCACGGACCTTGGGGACTGAACAAATGGGGCAAACGCTGGAATGAAAGACAAAGACCAAAGTATGTTTGGAACAAGGGGTCAGGGGGCACCCCGCCTCTAGTGGAAAAGGGCCCTGAGCTTTTTCAGCCCTCCGAATTTATTAGGTAAAAGACATAATGAGAAAGGGGGGGGTGATTGTTGGGTAATTGTCACTCAGCCAGTTGGTTCACAGCAGACTTGTGAGACTGCATCCTTTGAACAATAGGTGCTAGATGTCCCAGTAGATAACTTCAAGGATCACCAGGGAGTGATGGCCGTGAGCAAACTTTCTGGTGGCAGGCACAGTGTGAGTCTGCCCACATCCGGCATTCATGATAAACAGTTTGCTGTTTGATCATATAGCCTCCAGTGGAATCCTGAGTTGGTCATGTCCCATGGGCCTTTGGCTCCCTACATATTCCCCTTTGTGTTTACAAATTAATAGAAAGAATGTAAGTCCAGGCTTGGCAACACCTGTTTTCCAATTGGTGGTCCCTCCAATTTTACAGACTATGAACAGAAGACAGAGACAAAGCAATATTATTCTAAGAACTACATATAAGATGTTAATGTGGTGCCTTAGATAGGTTCAAGGGTTGAGGCTCTCCAGGCCTTGCTGGAATTCAGTCCAGTCTTCTAAAGAAGACTGAAATTCTTGAGTTTGCCTATTTAAATCAAGAATTTTGTCTTGTAATTCACCAATATCAAAGGTGATGATGGATGTGAAAGCTCCCTACAAATGGGCTTTCACAAGGTCCCATGGATACTCACTTTGGTTATATTCTAAGTTTGTTACACAAATATGAGTGTGGTTAAAATGACAATGCAATTGCTGCTGCAACTGCAAGCTTTGTACTTGTTCTCCTAACCATAGAACCATGGATTTCAACATTGCCACTTCAGTTTTTAACTCAGTGTAGTCACGCTTGCTTGGCTGTGCACATCCAGTTCTCCATGTACTGAGCTGTTTGAATAGAACTATACAAAGCTACAGAGGACATCACAACAGAAGTTATTAGTGTGACCTAGGAAACAATAGCAAAAATTATCATGCCTAAGGCTCCACAGACATGATGAGTAAGCTGAGTTAGAAGTTTCACAAAATGCAAGGCAGTTGTGGCAACCCAAGGCTCGGACAGATTAACAAGAATCCATAGCCCAGGGATGCAACCTAAAATCAAAGTTGAGCTATTATGTGTTTGCAATGTGCTATGATTAACGCAGTGATACAAATGGCAAGATTTACAGGTCAATAGGATACTGTTTACCTGGAGCTGACCCTTCTTAGTTGCCAAAAGACATAAGGATTAAAACACAAACTGTAAATTGAGTAGTGATACTCTTTACAAATGTAACATTAAGACAGCATTGCTTACTATTGCTATTATTGGTTAGTATCCCAATCCAGATACTGTCATTCATAAATGGGAGTGCTGCCTTCCATATCGTCTCTTGAATTGGTCCTTTCTTCCCTAGATAATGGCACTGAGGAAGAAGCAGGCTAAAGCCTGCTCCATGACAAGGAATCTGGGCAGCAGACGGGGTTTGGATCCCAGTGTTGTATAAAGAAGAAGTATTAAAAGCTCGCCACCAATGCCAGTGAAGTTTGTGCCATGATTTCTGATTTTCATCTTTTCCATCTAATTGACCTTTAGGTCCCCAATCCGCAATGTCTCCAGTTAACATAGATTGTTTTCTAGCCAGTGGGCCAAGACACTGGGTTCATGGAGGGGGGTAGGAAATATTGAAGGGAATCTATTCCATATAGTCAGCACAATTAGGGTGACTGGGCCAGGAAAGGTTGGTTAGCATATCAGTTACATTAATAGAACCAAGACTTAATAAGTACATTATTTTTCCATAGTGATTCAACCATGTTTGAGCTTGAATTGTAAGATAGCTATGGCTGAGCGATGTCTTTGTGGTGATACACAAAGGAAATCCTTCCAGTGGAGCGTTCAAATTAATGACAGTATTCTGAAAGTCTAATTGTTCTATGTCAGGGGGAGTTATGGGTCCTGCAGCCCACTCTCCCTGACCATGATAAATCCCAGGAGGAGTGTCACTCCAAAGTATAGGTCGTACTGCTGGGGGATTTGGAACATATGCCAAAAATGTTTTTGCCTTTACACAGGGAAAACATACTGCAGAGGACATTATGGTTAACATGGTAATGAACATGGAATCAGGGGTTTTTGTCTCGCCTTGAAGCTCCAGTAGTTTCTCAGCTTCCTGCATGGTGTTCTTGAGTTGTCCCCAGGTTATGGGGGTTGATGTCCTCGTGACTCTGGTCGTCCTTCTCTCTGTCTTTGCACTCAAGCTCAACTGGCTCATGGCTCATACCAGAGGGACCAGGCCCATGGTTGGTCACCCTGGGTTCCTCCAGTATCCCATTCCATGGCTGCATGCACCTTGAGGGCACCCACACGGTTTGTCCATCTCCTGTGAAAACACAAGCATACCCTTGTCCCCATGTCAGTAAATCCACCAGACCTTTCCATTGTCCTTCTTCTGTGGATTTCCATAGCACTTTCAGATAAATTTTTGTCTTTGTCTCTAACACTTGTCAATGTCTTTCCACTGGAGTCTTACCATCTGTACCAGGAACCAAAAATTTTAAAGTAAATAAGGCTAAATGTAGTTTTGATTGAGGTGGTAGTTGTCCTCTTATACCCCCTTTTTTTCTTTTCAACATGCATTGCAATGTTTGATTGCCCGCTCTATAATGCCTTGTCCTCTAGGATTATAAGGAATTCGTTCTTTATGGGTTATTGTCCAAAGCTGTAAGGAATTTTGAAGAGCATGACTAGTATAAGTGGGTCCATTGTCAGTTTTTAATTGTTTAGATATCCCCATGTGAGCAAATGATGACAGACAATGTTGCCATACATGACCAGCTGTCTCACCTGTTTGGCATGTAGCATGCAGCATATGAGAATAAGTGTCTATGGTCACATTAACATAAACAAATTAAGCAGTTCTGGGTCTAGTGGACTTTTACTTGTAGCGGTTTCTATGTGACTGGTTACATTTACAACATAAGCTGAATCACAGACAATGTTGATAGAATCTGAAGCTGTGAGGTGTAAAACCTGAATGACTTCAATTAGCTCTGAGCATTGAGCTGAAACCCCAGAGGTCGTTATTGCTTCTGGACTTTTTTGGAATAACAAATACCAGTGAATTCCAGGGGCTAACTGACTTTTCTATATGAATCCAAAGGTTCGCACCAACAGATGAAGCTGATGTAGCTTCTCCTGTGTTAGGGGCCATTGATCCACCCACACAGGTTTGTCACTAAGCCATTCTAATGGTAAGGCAGTGGGCAGAGGAGAAATATAAATGACCCCCATCAGAAATCCTGACATCCTAACCCTTTTCCATCTGTTTTTCTAGTTACTGATATTGGGTTAGGGTTTCCTTGTAGGAATTTCCCTAAACCTTTCCCATTCTGATATCCCATGTTCTTCAACATTTTAAATCCTGGGTTATCAAAGTTTTCATTTGTAAGTCTCATATCCTATGCTGTAAGTAATTCTTGACCCCATAAATTGATAGCTATATTTGCAACATAAAACTGAAAAGTACATGATTGTCCATTCAGACCAAGACAAGATAAAATCTTAGCACTCTGTTGAACACTCTTAGCTGCTCCTACTCCCACCAGGGACATAGAAGTTAATTGCAAGGGCCAGGATGGGGGCCAGTTATCTTTAGATGTTACTGACACATCAGCTTCCATATCCATAAGCCCATAAAATTTCTTTTCTTTAATTTGTACTACACAGGTTGGGTCCATTAGAGGCTACGAGATGGGATAGATAAATTTCTTTGTAGTTGTGCACTCAAACCATTTATTTTCTTGTTTCTTCTTTTGCAGAGAAGGGTGTAATTTGCAGGGAATAAGCAATAACTGAGCAATATATTCTGTTGGTTCAAAAACCCAAAGATCTTGTGACATCAAAACTACTTGAATTTCTCCTTCATAATCAGAGTCAACAACTCCTGGGACTACAATAATGCCCTGTAAGTTAAGATGGCTTTTGCCTAAAATTAGTCGCATGTTTCCTGTTGGCAAATGTCCCCAAATACCAGTGGGAACTTTGATGGGTTTATCTCCCCCAACTAACATGATTCTTTCTCTGGTGGGTAGATCTAATCCTGCACTTCCTGGTGTTCCTGGGGTGAGGCAATCAATGTGCTTCCAGGAACCCATCCCTGAAGCAGCATTGTGGTCTGAACTGGGAATGCCCTCATTGTTTGATGGGTGTGGGTCAAGGCCCCCATCTCGCTTCCCAACAGGGGGTGCCATTCTGATGAAATTTTGAGCAGCACTGATTAGCCCAGTGATTTCCTTTGTTACAGCAAGGACAAAGTTCTGGCATTTTTTTCCACTGGGGTTGGGGGTTAACTGCATTATAAGGTGCTTTCTGTCTTGAGATCCTGCAGCATTCCTTTTTAAAATGTCCAGTTTTCCCACAACTATTACATTTTCACGTTTTAGGGTTTGAACCTTGGTTCCTTTTAGATGTGTCAACTGCTAAATTAGCCATTGCTTGCGCTAACATTACAGATCGCTGAAGCTCAGTTCCTATATCTTGACAAGCTCTGAGAAAATTTCCCAAGTTTTTTGTACGCCTCACAGGTGTCAGTGCACATTTACAATCTGCGCTGGCATTCTCAAAAGCTAGAGTTGATTAAAAACAGTATTTCTTCTTTTAGATGATAATATGAATGCATTTTTATTATTATTTTTTACTGATTCTGTATATTAATATGTAAAAATAAAGGAGAATAAAAAAACACAGTCTAATTTTATTTTATTATCACCTCTGTGGAAAAAAAAGCTAGAGTTAAGGTTAGCATTTCTGCATCCATCGTATGAGGAATCTGACGCTTCACTGCCTCTTGTAATCATGCAAGAAATTGTGCATAGGGTTCCTGTGACCCTTGCATGATATGTAAAATGGATTTTACTGGGACTCCTTCTTCAGGAATTGTGGCCCAGGCGTGTTTAGCAGCGTGTGCACACTGCTGATAAGCAGCGCCTGTGAGTGCCATTTGATGTTCCAGGTTTGAATAAGGGCCATTACCCAGTAGCATATCCTCTGTAATGTCTCTTTGTCCAGCCACACGGTTCTGTCTAGCCTGATCTGCACACATTTCTTGTTAATCTAAATTCCCTGTCAGATATGCACTAGCAGACAAGCAAGTTCGTGTCAAGTGTTTTACATCAAAAGGTACAAGACGCATAGCACCAAATGCAGATTCTAGCAATCCTAAAGTGAATGGGCTCTGTACGCCATTATTTACTACACTTACTTTTAATTCCTTCAACAACTTAAACTCTAGTGGAGAGTGTTCATGAATAAGCTGCTGTGGATTATTTTGATCAGGCCTTACAGAAATAGGAAAAGTGCAACGTCCTAAGGGCTCTTCAGCTATTGCAGCAGAGGGTAAAATTCTTTGTATTTTTTATTTCTATTTCTGCTACTGAAGAAGGTGGTACTGATGTTTCTGCAATTGGAGGAGGTGTTATAGGCCAATTTTTATCCTCCCTCTGTTGTTTTTTATTTTCAATTGGTGCTTTGGGTGGGACAACAGATTATTTCAGCTTTTTAGACTCAGCCTGCTGTCCTGCAGAATAAGGAGATAATGGTAGAAGTACGGTACAAATTAAACTCCAAGTGGAAAAAACAGAAGAATCAACTTTAAGACCTTTTTGATGAGCCTGTTTTAATCCATATCCTGCTCTGTCCCAATTTTCCACATCAAAAGTACCTGCCTGTGGAAAACATTTTGTAGCTTCTGCAGGTGGTTAGTTAGTGTCTGTGAATTAACCTGACATCCAGACTGTCTCAACAGAACTTTAAGCAACCGCACATGTTTTTCTTCAACAGACAAATTCTGCCCCATGTTACCCTGATTCAGAAAACTTTCTGTTCCCAGTACCCAGTACCTCTTTAGGGCACTGGTTAGTACCTCTTTAGGACACTAACCTTATATCCACTGCAGGCAGACTCTTCCCATGGTCCCCGTTCACCTTGTGAATTTCAGTTCCTCTGCTCCAGCAGACCTTCTTTGTTCACGTCCTTGAAGTCCCTGTGTTTGGACGCCACTTGTAACCTGCATGGACCTTGGGGAACTGAACAAACGGGGCAAACACGGGAATAAAATGCAAAGACAAAAGAATGTTTGGAAGAAGGGGTCAGGGGGCACCTTGCATCTCGTGGACAAGGGTCCTACGCTTTTTCAGTCCTCCAAATTTATTAGGTAAAAGATATAATGAGAGAGGGGGTGGTAATTGTTGGATAATTGTCAATTGCCGTTGGGTTCACAGCAGGCTTGTGAGACTGCATCCTTAGAACAATAGGCACTAAATTTCCCAGTAGAGAATTTCAAGGAGCCCGGTGCCAGGGAATGAAGGCCCTCAGCAAACCTTTTGGCATCAGGCACAGTGTGAGTTTGCCCACATCCTGCATTCATGATAAACAGTTTGCTGTTTGATCACATAGCCTCCAGTGAAATGCTTAGTTGGTCACATCCCACAGGCCTTCAGCTCCCTACAGATATTGGTCTGTAGTTTCATTCTTTGGTTATGTCTTCTCCTTGGTGATACTCTCTTCATAGAATGATTTAGGGAGGATTCTCTTTTTGTCTATCTTGTGGAATAATGTCAATAGGCTTGGTACCCACATTTTTTTAATGTCTGATAGAATTAAACAGTGAATCTGTCTCGTCCTAAAAGTTTTTTTGTTGGTAATTTTATTATTATTATTTCAATACCACTGCTTGTCATTGGTCTGTTCAGGGTTTCTAATTCTTTCTGTTTTATGCTAGGAAGGTTGAGGGTTGTATCTTTCCAGGAATTTATCCATCTCCTCTAGGTTTTCTAGGTTATGTGCGTGTTCGTAGTAGCCTTGAATAATCTTTTGTATTTCTGTGGTGTCGGTTGTAAAATCTCCCATTTCATTTCTAATTGAGCTAATTTGGATATTCTCTCCTTTTTCTCAGTTAATTTTGCTAATGGTTTATCAATTTTATTTGTCTTTTAAAGGAACCAGCCTTTTGTTTTATTTGTGTTTTATATTTTCTTTTTTTTTTTTTATTTTATTTTATTTTATTTTATTATA
>NW_016818291.1:0-1500 GCF_001698545.2 Rhinopithecus bieti
GTCCCTGTATCCCTGGTATAAAACCCAGTTGATCATGGTGGATTATCTTTTGATATGCTGTTGGTATCAGTTAGCTAGTATTTTGTTAAGGATTTTGCATCTATGTTCATCAGGGATATTGGTCTGCAGTTTTCTTTCTTTCTTTTTTTTTTTTTGTTATGTCCTTTCCTGATTTTAGTATTAGGGTGATACTGGCTTCACAGAATGATTTAGGGAGGATTCCGTCTTTCTCTTTCTTGTGGAATAGTGCCAATAGGATTGGTATCAATTCTTCTTTGAGTGTCTGATAGAATTCAACTGTGAATCCGTCTGGTCCTGGACTTATTTTTTTTTTTTTTAATTTTAAAATCACTGTTTCAATCTCACTGCTTGTTATTGATCTGTTCAGGGTTTCTAATTCTTCCTGATTTAAGTTAGGGGGATTGTATATTTCCAGGAATTTACATCTCCTCTGAGTTTTCTAGTTTGTGTGCGTAAAGGTGCTCATAGTAATCTTGAATGAAATTTTGTATTTCTGTGGTTTCAGTTGTAATAGCTCCCATTTCATTTCTAATCGAGCTTATTTTGATCTGCTCTCTTTTCTTGGTAAATCTTGCTAATGGTCTAACAATTTTATCTTTTCTTAGAACCAGCATTTTGTTTCATTTGCCTTCTGTATTTTTTTGTTCAATTCAATTTAGCTCTGCTCTTAGTTCTGCTCTTATCTTGGTTATTTCTTCTCTTCTGCTGGGTTTGAGTTTGGTTTGTTCTTGTTTCTCTAGTTCCTTGAGGTATGACCCTAGATGTTTATTTGTGCTTTTTCAGACTTTTTGATGTAGACATTTAATGCTGTGAACTTTCCTCTTAGCACTACCTTAGCTGTATCCCAAAGGTTTTGATAGGTCATATCCCTATTATTGTTCAGTTCAAATAATTTTTATATTTTCATCTTGATGTCATTATTGACCCAGTGATCATTCAGGAGCAGGTTATTTAATTTCCACGTATTTGCATGGCTTTAAAGGTTCCTCTTGGAGTTGATTTCCAATTTTATTCCACTGTGGTCTGAGAAAATATTTGGTACAATTTCAATTTTCTTAAATTTATTGAGACTTGTTTGGTGCCCTAGCATATGGTCTATCTTGGAGAAAGTTCCATGTGCTGATGAATAGAATGTGTATTCTGTGGTTGTTGGTTACAATGTTCCGTAAATACCTGCTGTTAATGCCATTTGTTCTAGGGTATAGTTTAAATCCATTGTTTCTTTGTGGACCTTCTGTCTTGATGGCCTGTCTAGTGCTGTCAGCGCAGTATTGAAGTCCCCCATTATTATTGTGTTGCTGTCTATTTCATTTCTTCAGTTTAGTAGCAATTATTTTATAAATTTGGAAGCTCCAGTGTTCGGTGCATATATATTTAGGATTGTGATATTTTCCTGAGGGACAAGGCCTTTTATCATTGTATAATGTCCCTCTTTGTCTTTTAAAACTGCTGTTGTTTTAAAGTTGTTTCATCTGATAT
>NW_016818292.1:0-267 GCF_001698545.2 Rhinopithecus bieti
TAAAATATAGACGTAATAGATATAAGTGATATAGGTATAAAATATAGACATAACAGATACAATAGATAGAGGTATAAAATATACACTTAAAAGATATAATAGATAGAGGTATAAAATATAGACAACATAGATAAAATATATACAGGTATAAAATATAGACATAATAGATATAATAGATATAGGTATAAACTACAGACATAATAGATATAGGTATAATAAATACACAATAGATATAATAGATATAAGAATAAAATATAGACATAATAG
>NW_016818293.1:0-1849 GCF_001698545.2 Rhinopithecus bieti
CACCACGCCCGGCTTTTGTATTTTACAAAACACAAAACCCTGAATACAGGGTTTCACCATATTGCCCAGGCTGTTCTCGAACTCCTGAGCTCAAGTGATGCACCCGCCTAGGCCTCCCCAAGTGCTGGGATTACAGGCGTGAGGCACTGTGCCAGGCCTGTTTCAGTTTTCTTTCAGTTTTTTTCCCCTTCCCATTCTTATTGAATTAATTTCTTTCTTTTTTTTTTTTTGAGAAGGAGTTTTGCTCTTGTTGCCCAGGCTGGAATGTAGTGGCCCTATCTCAGCTCACCACAATCTCCACCCTCTGGGTTCAAGTGATTCTGCTGCCTCAGCCTCCCGGGTAGCTGGGATTACAGGCATGTGCCGGCTAATTTTGTAGAGATGTAGACCTCAGGTGATCCGCCTGCCTCGGCCTCCCAAAGTACTTGGATTACAGGTGTAAGCCACCACTCCCGGCCTTTATTGAATTAATTTCATTTTCTGATTATATAAAACATTAATATGCTTATAGAAGTCAAAAATATGTAATAATTCATACTCAGGAGTGTCACTTCCTCCCATCCATATCCTTTCTGTACCATTGCTCCTCCCTCCTCCAACCTCTTGTGTGGTGATCTGCATTGTTGTTTTTTGGTTTATTTGTCCTGTGTTTCTTTTCCTAAAGATAAGCAGACATATGACTGTTTTCTTATTTTTCCTTCTTTGTTGAGCATATGGGAAACTACTACATATACTCTTTTTCATTTTCTTCTTTTGCTTAACATTAATAGGGATTTTTTTTGTTTTTTTTTTTGTTGTTGTTGTTTTTTTTCGAGACAGAGTCTTGATCTGTCACCTAGGCTGGAGTGCAGTGGCATTATCTCAGCTCACTGTAACCTCCACCTCCTGGGTTCAAGCGATTCTCATGCCTCAGCCTCCCGAGTAGCTGGGATTACAGGCATGTACCATGATGCTCGGCTAACTTTTGGGTTTTTGGTAGAGACCGGGTTTTGCCAAGTTGGTCAGGCTGGTCTTGAACTCCTGACCTCAGGTGATCCTCCCACCTTGGCCACCATGCCCTCCCAGATAGGGATATTTTAAGGTCTACTAATGTCAGGACTAGGGTGAGGTAAGGCATATTGGGCGCAAAATTCAAGGAGACACTAGTGAACTCTGATTGGAGGAGTCTGATATCTGATAGGTGAATAGGTATACACCTAGCAGAGAAGAGGATCAAGACAGGACAAAGGAACAGTATGTGCAAAGGCAAGGAAGCATGAAAGAGCATTGTGAAAAAGTGTAATGTAACTGAAGTAGAGAATGTTTGTTAGGGAGAGCCTGGAGATGAGGCTAATAGAGTAGGCGGAGGCTGGGTTATGAATTGCCTTAGGTGCTAAGAGCCTGGACTTTATCCGAGAGGCAGTAAGAAACCCTTGAAGATATTTTCCACAGCCTTGATTGCAATATTGCAATATTCACTCAGTCATCAGTTTCCATCAACTCCACTTCCACGATGGCTCCTCTTAAAGGGTTTTTTTTGTTGTTGTTTTTGTTTTTTTGGCGGAGGCAGGAAACGGAGTTTCGCTCTTGTTGCCCAGGCTGCAGTACAATGGTACAATCTCAGCTCACTGCAACCTCCACCTCCCGGGTTCAAGCGATTCTCCTGCCTCAGCCTCCCGAGTAACTGGGATTACAGGTACGTGCCACCACGCCCAGCTAAATTTTGTATGTTTAGTAGAGACGGGGTTTCACCATGTTGGTCAGGCTGGTCTCAAACTCCCAACCTCAGGTGATCCACGCCCCCCTTGGCCTCCCAAACTGTTGGGATTACAGGCGTGAGCCACCGTGCCCAACCCCCCCCCCCTTTTTT
>NW_016818293.1:3599-9744 GCF_001698545.2 Rhinopithecus bieti
AAAAAAAAAAAAAAAAAAAAAAAAAAACATCAGTGCCAAGGTTGTGTACTTTTTATATTGCTGAAATTGCAAATTACTGAGGTGTCAGGAAAGTGCTCCCTCCCATGCTATCAGATGTCAGCTAGGAACTAGATCCGTGATCCGTCAGCTTTTGTGGTTTGTCTCCGTCTCCACAGGGCTCAAATATGTCTCTGAGGCTGGGCAGGGAAATCAATACCCAAGAAAAATAAAGTACCATCCTCTTTATTTTCATCTTTCCCCAGGTGCCCATTCAAACTTCCTTTACATAGGTGCACTATGCAATTTGATACTGTTCCAAATAATATCTTTGAGTTGCCTACTCCTCCAAGTCAAGAGACATGCCCAAACAGTTCAATTTCAGCCATGGGAACAATTACATAAACCAGGAGGTTCATAATAGTTATATTTTTAGATGATTACTGTCATTCCAGGAGGTTATAGAGGACACCATATACCTGGCTTGGGAATAATGCAGGCCCGTTGCCAAGTCCAAAGGCAACACCCAGCACCATTTCTGCCATATAAAGACTAAAATGACATCTTGATTTATCACTCTCTGATTTGGATAAGATTATTCATTCCCATGAAGTGTAGATTTGAGAGCTCCTGAGCATTTCTGCTACAAACCAGTCATCCAGAGACAAGCAGGAGAATAGTGATTCTGTACCATCCTCTTTGTTTAGGATCTGATAGTCTCAGCAAAGCCTGACCTTCTCACTTCACTTTTTCACAAAAAGTCCCAGAGCTTTATCAGAAAGAATCAATGCTCTTGCAACCATACTTCAGGTTTGTATTCGTCTCTTTTTCTAGGACCCAATCTCATGGCTCACTTGATGGGAAGGAGAGCCCCATGCTTAATTGAAATGCCACTACTGGCCGGGTGCGGTGGCTCAAGCCTGTAATCCCAGCACTTTGGGAGGCCGAGACGGGTGGATCACGAGGTCAGGAGATCAAGACCATCCTGGCTAACACGGTGAAACCCCGTCTCTACTAAAAAATACAAAAAACTAGCCAGGCGAGGTGGCGGGCGCCTGTAGTCCCAGCTACTCTGGGAGCTGAGGCAGGAGAATGGCGTAAACCCGGGAGGCGGAGCTTGCAGTGAGCTGAGATCCGGCCACTGCACTCTAGCCTGGGCGACAGAGCGAGACTCCGTCTCAAAAAAAAAAAAAAAAAAAGAAATGCCACTATCCTGGCTCTGGGTTTAGGGCATCTTTTTGCCCTACTTGTATGAGGCAGGGTCCTAGCAGGAAACAGACACCACATTGAAAGGATTTATCTGAGGCGAGTTGAATTAAGTAAGAATAAGGGAAACAATAAGGGATATCAAAGTCTTCATGGATTAGTTACGGAGGGAACTTATTACCACCCCTCTCCCAGAAGAGTCAATGAGAGCAAAGCACTATCAGAGCTTGGTGAGAGATACAGTTGTGGAAGAGAAAGGCTTAATAGCCATTGTGGCCACTGAGGAATCCTGCCCCTTCCAGAACCATGGCTGCACAGGAAGGGAACAAGGAGAATAAACATCCTGACTTCTCTTTCTTTCTACCCTCCAAACTCATATCAGTGTCTGCCACTGGCCAAACCCAGTCAGAAGCCAATGGGCAGGGGAGCTCATGTGACGTACATCATGGAAAAGTTAGCTTCTTGGAGCAAGAGGGAGAAGGATGGAGAACAAATTTTGGAGGCAAGAGGAATCCATGAAAAATACCCAGTAAGGGCTGGGCATGGTGGCTCACAGCTGTAATCCCAGCGTTTTGGGAGGCCAAGGTGGGTGGATCACCCGAGGTCAGGAGTTTGAAACCAGCCTGGCCAACATGGTGAAAGCCCATCTCTAGTAAAAATGCAAAAATCAGTGGGGCGTGGTGGCAGGTGCCTGTAATCCCAGCTATTTGGGAGGCTGAGGCAGGAGAATCACTTGAACCTGGGAGGCAGAGGTTGCAGTGAGCCCAGATTGGACCATAGCACTCAAGCCTGTGAGACAGAGCAAGACTCTGTCTCAAAAAAAAAAAAAAAAAAAACAAGGAGGAAAGAAAAGAAGAAGGAAGGGAGAAGGAGAAAAGATAGGAAGAAAAGAAGGAGAGGAAAGCAGGGAGAGAGGAAGAAAGGAGGAAAAACCATGCCAAGCATCAGTTTCGAGAAGCAAGACAAGGGTGTAAAATGGGAAGAATTCTTTCAGGACAGAAATTCTTAAGAAGATAGGCAGTACAGATAATTAATCAGAGTGATCTTGGGCCTCTCTTGTGTCTAGATGTTTAAGTGTCTAGATGTCACATTACAATTCTTTTATACCACACTTGTGTGGCTTAGTTCTACAATTCTCCTGCTTCCAAAATTTAACAGACAAGAATCAGGCACAACTCCCCTACTATAAGTTCTCAATAGTTAAACAGGGTTGGATTGCTATAGCAGACCCAGGAGACCCAGCATGACAGTGTTTACAAATGTACAGTTGAGCCAGGAACGGTGGCTCATGCCTGTAATCCCAGCACTTTGGGCAGCCGAGATGGGCAGATCACCTGAGATCAGGAGTTCGAGATCAGCCTGACCAACATGGAGAAACAGCATCTCTACTAAAAAGTACAAAAGTAGCCGGCACGGTGGCACATCCCTGTAATCCCAACTACTCAGGAGACTGAGGCAGTCAAATCGCCCGAACCCAGGAGGCGGAGGTTTCGGTGAGCTGAGATCACACCATTACACTCCAGCCTGGGCAACAAAAGTGAAACCCTGTCAAAAAAAAAAAAAAAAAACCCACAAATGCACAGTGGATTAGAGCAGAATGATGCATATAGCAGGAAAGTAAGGATATGCATCGTAGGCAAAGGCTTTCTCACAGCAAGGGGTCTGGAGAAGCCAGGAGCAAGCTCCAATTGTCCTCCTCTGTAATGGCCTTGGCAGGATGCATTTTATCTCTGAGATAAAGAACCACAGAAGTTCTTCTTATTTTCCTCTTTTTTAAGTTTTTATTTATTTATTTATTTGAGACAGGATCTTGCTCTGTCACCCAGGTTGAAGTGTAGTGGCACTATCATGGCTCACTACAGCCTTGACCCCCTGGGTCAAGTAATCCTCCCACTTCAGCCTCCCAAGTAGCTGGGACCACAGGTGCACATCATCACGTCCGGCTAGTTTATTTATTTATTTGTTTGTTTATTTATTTTTTTGAGATGTGGAATTGCTATGTGGCCCAGTCTGGTCTCAAACTCTAGGGCTCAAATGATCTTTCCAAAATGCTGGGATTATAGGCATGAGCCACTTCACCCGGCAATAACCACAGAAGTTCAACCCCAGAACCCTGGGAGTGCGGGAGAGGAAGAAGAGGGAGCATTGCTAATCTCACTAGTAATGAAAGTAAATCCTCTAGTATCCAGAATATCTAAAGGAGACTTAAATCTCAGCAATAAAAAAGACAACACAATTTAAAAGTGGCCAAAGAAAGCATCTGAAAAGATATATGTCCAAAGAAGCTACCCAAATGGCTGGCAATGATATGAAAAGGTGTTCAATATATTAATCATTAGGGAAATACAAACCAAAATCACAATGAGATACTACTTAATACCCACTGGGATGGCTATATTTTTTCAAAAAAGGAAAATAAAGCCGGGCACGATGGCTCACACCTATAAACCCAGCATTTTGGGAGGCTGAGGCGGGTGGATCACTGAGGTCAGGAGTTTGAGACCAGCCTGACCAACATGGTGAAATCCCATCTCTACTAAAAATATAAAATTAGCCGGGTGTCATGGGGTGAGCCTGTAATCCTATCTACTTGGGAGGCTGAGGCAGGAGAATCGCTTGAACCTGGGAGATGCAGATTGCAGTGAGCCGACATCATGCCGTTGCACTCCAGCCTGGGCAGCAGAGTGAGATTCCATCTAAAAAACAAAAACAAAAGAGTGAAACTCCATCTCAAAAAAAAAGGAGCTGGGCGCGGTGGTTCATGCCTGTAATCCCAGTACTTTGGGAGGCCAAGGCAGGCAGATCACAAGTTCAGGAGTTCGAGACCAGCCTGACCAACATGGTGAAACCCCGTCGCTACTAAAAATACAAAAATTACCAGGTGTGGTGGTGCACACCTGTAGTCCCAGCTACTCAGGAGGCTGAGGCAGGAGAACTGCTTGAACCTGAGAGGTGGAGGTTGCAGTGAGCCCAGATCGTACCACTGCACTCCAGCCTAGACAACAGAGCAAGACTCTGTCTCAAAACAAAACAAAACAAAAGGAAAATCCATACAGACAAAGTAGATTAGTTGTTGTCAGGGGATGTGAGGAGGGGAAATTGGGAGGCACAGGGTTTCTTTTTGGGGTGATGAAAATATTCTGAAGTTAAATAGGTGTGATTACAACATTGTGAATATACTAAAATCCACTGAATTGTGCATTTTAAATGGTTTACATGGTGAATTTTATGTTATGCGAATCATCCAAAATAAATAAATAAATAAACAATACAATGATGTCATTGTACTACAAACTACCCTGAAACTCATCAGACTCATGGGTACAAAGCCACACTATTAGATAATATGTTGAATGCTTTGACCAGGAATCAGTGCCAGTCAAGAACTTTGGCAAAACGCTCAGGCTAATTTCAGCCTTGTTGCATACCTCACTATATGCCATCTCCATATAAGGCATGGCTTTTACAGAGAGTTAATACATGCATTAACCCTCACAGCATAACTGTCAAGCACAGTGTGCCCATAGCAGAGCTGAGACCAAGACCCTTTAGGGCAAGCCTTCCAGAAGAGGGCCCAACCCATGCCATCTCCAGGCAGTCCCCCATTAGAACTGGATGCAGGCCCATAGTCCCGCTGAGCTACAACTCAGACCCAGGGCCCCTTCATTTCCTTCGCTCTAAATAGCAGAAGGAAAGAGACCCTTGCTTGAGACTGACATGCCCTCCAATGCCACAGAGGGTGACCAGCTGTCCCGGTTTGCCCGGAACTGGCCTGATGTTAAACTGGAAAGTCTGGCTTCTCAGGAAATCCCTAGTACCAGCAAAGCCAAGACAGTCAGTCACCCTGAAGCCACTCCTCATCCCTGTGATGAAATGTGTGTCACCGGCTACTGCAGAGAGTGCTCCCCCTCTGCGTGCAAGGAGGGGCCTGAATCCCCTGTGTGTTCAGAAGCCATTGCTTGACCTGCAATTGTTGGGCCATCACTGCCTGTTCTGCTGCTCCGAGTGCTTCTCCCTACAAGCCGCTGATGCAGCTTCCCTCTCTTCTGCCTGCTAAATTATCCTTACTAACAGAGGAACTCAAGGGCCCTTCATCCCTCTCATGATGGCTAAGTCTGCAGCAACGCCTCTCTGCTGATTCAACACACATTTACTGAGCCTTTACGGGGTTTATTAGAGGCGGCCCTTGCTGCCACATTTTCAGAGCAAGCCTGGTTTGACAGCCCCTCCTGCCTTCTGCAAAGGCTTTTTCCACAGCAACGTGCAGGCCTGTGTCTCCTCTCCTGCCCATTCACGGGAGCTCAGGAATCCCAAGTGCAGGTCACAGCTGCTCCCTGAGCTTCCACACACGCAGCTTCCAGCTCAAGAGGCACCCAGTTTTATGGAGCCTTGGCTCACAGCCAGGCACCATGCTCAGTGCTGGAGACCTGGAGGAGAGTGGCAGTGGTTTCCTGCCCATGAGGACCTTAGCTCTCAAAAGAGAGATAGGCGCCCGGGAACACACGGTCACACTGTGACAGAGAGGCAAGTCCAGATGCTGCGGGTAGGACCATCCAAGGCTTCTTGAGGAGGGGACACCTGAGCAGAGACTCACAGGTCACCTGGGAGTTGTGTGAAGTAGCGGCGGAGGTCTTCAGGGGCCCGGAGAAGTGTCCATGGGAGCAGGGGAGGGGAACTTGCAGAGTGGGAGAGGCAGGTGCAGATTCCGGGGATCTGAGGGAAGAGAGCGTTTCATGGAGGAAGGTGGGGCCCACATGTCCCATCCCCATCAGGTCCAGTATGTGAGGGCTGGAAATGCAGCCTTTGGGTGTAGCAAGTGTTGATCTTAGGAGAGGAGTTTCACAGTTGAGGCATTAAGGCAGAGGCCAGCTTACAGCAGGTAGAGTGGTGAACAGGAATGAAGAGACAGGGGCTACAGACTGCTCTTTTTTTTTTTTTTTTT
>NW_016818293.1:11061-13770 GCF_001698545.2 Rhinopithecus bieti
AAAAGAAGGAGAAGAAGAAGAGGAAGAAGAAGGAGGAGGAGGAGGAGGTTGGGGAAGGATGCAGTAGAAAAGGAGTGAAAGTGAATAAAGAATGAAGAGATAGGCCAGGTGCGGTGGCTCACACCTGTAATCCCATTTGGGAGGCCAATGTAGGTGGATCACAAGAGGCTGAGGCAGGAGAATCACTCGAACCTGGGAGGCAGAGGTTGCAATGATCCGAGATTGTGCCATTGTACTCCAGCCTGGGCAACAAGAGCGAGACTCTATCTAAAAAAATAAAATAAAATAAAATGAATGAAGAGATAGAGAGAAGGTTCTTGTTGGGGGCTGGGTCCAGGTATGCTGCAAGGTAGTAAGAGTTCACATCATGTGTTGAACCAAGTCTCTTATTCTTTATCTGAGCAGCTGAGAACACTGGGTCCCTGTACAGAGAAAGAGCTGGCTATTATAGAGTTTGCTTGAGGGTTGACATGTGTACAGATCCTGGCCTAAGTATTGTCCTGTGCCTTGCTGGGCAGGGATATAGGTAGAGTGCTGTCCTGCAGGTAGTTGTCTCAGCTGGTGTTGGAACTGTAAACACCCAATGGGTTCACCTTGCCCGCTGCCTAGACAGAGCCGATTTATCAAGACAGGGGAATTGCAATAGAGGAAGAGTAAATTCACTCAGAGCCTGTTGCACGGTAGATCAGAATTTCATTATTACCCAAATTAGTCTCCCCAAGCATTCCAGGATCAGAGTTATTACGGAAGATTTGGTGGGTGGGGTGCCAGTGAGTCAAAAGTGCTGATTGGTTGGGTTAGACATGAAATAAAAGGGAGTCGAAGCTGTCCTCTGGTGCTGAGTCAGTTCCTGGGTGGGGGCCACAAGATCAGATAATCCAGTTTATCAATCTGGGTGGTGCCAGGTGCAGGGTCTGAAAAATATGTCAAGCACTGATCTTAGGAGCAGTGGGGAGGGTCAGAATCTTGTAGCTTCCAGCTGCATGACTCCTAAACCATAATTTCTTTTCTTTTCTTTCTTTCTTTTCTTTTCTTTTTTCTTTTTTTTTTTAGACAGTGTCTCACTCTGTCACCCAGGCTGGAGTGCAGTGGCGAAATCTTGGTTCACTGCAGCCTCGACCTTTTGGGACTCAAGCCATCTTCCCAATTCAGCCTCTTGAGTGGCTAGGACCACAGGCGTGTACCACCACAACAGACTAATTTTTTTATTTTTTGTAGAGATCCTAAGATGAAATAATCTGCCCACCTCGGCCTCCCAAAGTGCTGGGATTACAGGCATGATCCACCCACCCCCCCACACAGCCTAAATCATAATTTCTCATCTTTTGGCTAATTTATTAATCCTACAAAGACAGTCTAGTCCACAGGCAAAAAGGGAAAGAGCTGTTATAATCTTTGTTCCAAAGTTAAATTATAAACTAGGTTCCCCCCAAAATTACTTCAGCCTACAGCCAGGAATGAACAAGGACAACTTGGAGTTTAGAAGCAAGATGGGGCTGGTTAGGTTAGATCACTTTCACTGTCTCAGTTACCATTTTGCAATGGCAGTTTCAGAACCTGCATCATGTTCCGATCTGCTGATCAAGTGGTCACATGGAGTATGTCTAGGAGCTGTGTCATGTTTGGTGAACACTGGGCAATGATCTATTTACAGGGAGGCCCTCATAGTGTCCTGAGCAATGGCTCAGGTATGATTCATGTTCTGATAATTCCTGGCATGCCAAATGAGAGTGTGTGAACTTAGCCTGTGGAGGCTAAAGCAACTCTATCTTGGAAGATATTTCACCGTGTTGGCTTCTCATCAACCCCCATTCGAGGAAGGTCTCTAAGATTTCCAGTTTATGTATTGATCCTAGTGTAGGAACATGTATTAATATTTACCGTAAATCCCGCCCTCAGGTCAAACAACCTTGATGTTATCATACTTCAGCTGTCCTACACATCCCTTCTGAACTACCCTCTACCCTATGGTACGTAAACCCTAGGTCTGGGGAAAATGGTGCAGAGATCCACCATTTTGTCTTGCTGTTACCCAAAACACAGACCTGCCTTTTGTTCATAAATTCCTTTTTTTTTTTGAGAAGGAGTCTCACTCTGTTGCCCAGGCTGGAGTGCAGTGGCGTCATTTTGATAGGACTCCGATGAGTGGAGGAACACCAGGGTTTTTCCTATTGAGGAGAATTAGATAAAACGACACAGACACACGTGAAGTGGTTTTAAGGAGCAGAAAGTTTAATAGGCAAGAAAGAAGGGAGAAGAAAGGAAGAAGCTCCTTTCTACAGAAAAAGAGGGAGGAGGGATCCAAAGCCGAGAGTGGAGACCCTGCAGGATGCGGATACCAGCCAGTTATATGAGGGGCTGGAGGAGGCGGTGTCTGATTTGCATAGGGCTCAGGGGATTGGTTTGACCAGGTGTGTCATTCACGTAGCTCACGGAAAAAACTGTCCCTCCCACCCCAGGCCTTTAATATGCAAATGCAGGGCCCTGTGATGTTCTACCGGTGTGAGGAAGACTACAGACTACACTGCCAGGCACAGGTGGGGGCAAAGGGCAAGAGGATAAGGGTGGGAATCCCCATATTGGGTGGACCCAGTTTCCAATGGCCTGCATTTGCATACAAAAGATTACCTGCCGGCTCTAGAGCGACAGAGCAAGACTTTGTCTCAAAAAAAATAAGTAAGTGGATTTGTCAGCCTCTTTCTTTTTTTT
>NW_016818293.1:17730-20680 GCF_001698545.2 Rhinopithecus bieti
AAAAAAGACGCCGTCCACGTGCACCTTGCAGTCTCTCCATTTCTCGCTAAGATCTCCAGCCTCACCGCGGCTCGAAATGGACCCCAACTACTCCTGCGCCACTGATGTCTCCTGCGCCTGCGCCGGCTCCTGCAAATGCAAAGAGTGCAAATGCACCTCCTGCAAGAAGAGCTGCTGCTCCTGCTGCCCCGTGGGCTGTGCCAAGTGTGCCCAGGGCTGCATCTGCAAAGGGGCGTTGGAGAAGTGCAGCTGCTGTGCCTGATGTGGGGACAGCTCTGCTCCCAGAAGTAAATAGAGCAAACTTTACAACCTGGATTTTTTTTTTTTAATACAACCCTGAGTCATTTTCTGCATGTCTTTTATATTAAATATGTGAATGGCAATAAAAGAATTTTGACTTGAAAAAAAAAAAGTATAACCAAACTGCTCTCTTTCACACTCTCAATTTCTGCTGGAACAGCATAACCCAGTACTCCACAGAGCAGACCCATCCTAAAGCAATTATTGTCTCCACGTGCAATACTTTACTCTGGCCACGTCTGTCACATCAATAGCTTCAACTTGCGGGCCAAGGAGTACTCCTAAACATTCATTATGCCTAGATGCTAAAAAATCTAGATAGCAAACAAGTAACAAGTACGATCCCTTTCTCTGCTATCATTAACTCTCTGCCTTTCTTCTTTAGTTTCTCTATCAGTCACTGCTGTCATTCCCCACGCTAGTTTCAGAAACTCAGAGTATATATACTTACTGTCCTGGTTCCCGTGTGTACCGGTGTGATACTGTGAAATATATATATTTCGCCTTCCTCCCAGTTTCCTGGCATACAACTACTAAAATCCTTGGACTCTCCAGTTATGTGTTTTTGTATGCTAATGATTGACTGATAGCTTCAGGATATGACTCACCCGAAAGACAAAGGCCAGCCTCCAGGGAGTGGAGAATGGCTGAAGGTCAAGTTGAGCACCAGTGGCCAATGGTTTAATCAATCATGCCTATGTAATGAAAACTCCATAAAAACCCAAGAGGACAGAGTTCAGGGAGTTTCTGGATGACTGAATACATGGGAGTTCCTGGAGTGGGGTGTGCCCAAGGAGGGCACAGAAGCTCTGCAGTCCTTCCCGCATACCTCGCCCTATGTATGTCATCTGCATCCTTTGTAATAAAGCAGTAAATGTAAATGTTTCTCTGAGTTCTGTGAGCCACTCCAGCAAATTAAACCCAAAGAGGCAGTTGTGGGAACCCCAACTTGAAGCTGGTTAGTCAGAAGTTCTGGAGGCCTGGACTTGCGATTGGTATCTGGGGTGGGGGGTAGTTTTGGGGACTGAGCCCTCAACATATATGGGATCTGATGCTATTTCAGGGTAGATAAAGTTAGAATTGAATTAGAGGACACCCAGTTAGTGTCCGCTGCAGAATTGATTGCCTGTTTGTTGCTGAGGAGAAATCCCCTACCTTTGGTCACAGAATTCTTCTGCATTGATTGTTGCTATGTTGGTGTGAGACCAGAGGGAAAAACCTGTTTGAGAGTTTTTTCCGAAGAATCCAAACATGATTAGTTTTCCCTAACAAGTGGGAAGAAGAGTGCCCCCCAAAATTCATGTCAACCCAGAACCTGTGGACAGGTCTTTGCAAATGTAATCAAGTGAAAAGAAAGTCATATCAGATTAGAGTAGGCCCTAAATCCCATGTGATTGATGTCCTTCTAAGAAGAGGAAAATGTGGCCGGGCACGGTGGCTCACGCCTGTAATCCCACCTACTCGGGAGGCTGAGGAAGGAGAATTGCTTGAACCCGGGAGGCGGAGGTTGCAGTGAGCCAAGATCACCCCATTGCACTCCAGCCTCAGCAACAAGAGCGAAACTCCATCTCAAAAAATAAAAAAAAGCCCAGGCATGGTGGCTTACACCTGTAATCCCAGCACTTTGGGAGGCCAAGGTGGGTGGATCACAAGGTCAGGAGTTCAAGACCAGCCTGGCCAAGATGGTGAAACCCTTTCTCTACTAAAAATACAAAAATTAGCTGGGCATGGTTGTGTATGCCTGTAATCCCAGCTACTCAGGAGGCTGAGGCAGGAGAATCGCTTGAATCTGGGAAGCAGAGGTTGCAGTGAGCTGAGATCGTGCCATTGCACTTCAGCCTGAGCGACAGAGCGAGACTCCGTCTCAAAAAAGAAAGAAAGAAAGAAAGAAATTAGCCAGGCGTGGTGGGGAATGCCTGTAATCCTAGCTACTCAGGAGGCTGAGGCAGCAGAATCACTTGAATCTGGGAAGCGGAGTTTGCAGTGAGCCAAGATCCTGCTATTGCACTCCAGCCTGGGCAACAGAGCAGGACTCCATCTCAATAAATATATGTATATATATATACACGAAGAGGGAAATTTGGATGTAGACACACAGAGGAGAATGCCATGTGAAGGAAGAGATCTGAGTGATGTGTCTACAAGCCAAAGGATGCCAAGGGTTAGTGGCAATCACCAGAAGTTAAGAAGAGGCAAGGATGAATCATCCCCTAGAGGCCCTGCTGACCCCTTGATTTCTGACCTCTAGCCTCTAGAACCATGAGAGATAATAAATGTCTGTTGCTTTTAGCCACTCGGGGGAATTTGTTATGGCAGCCTATGGAAACTAATACAACTTGTTTCTATTTCCTTTCTTTTTGGTTAGACCCTGTCTAAACGCCAAGGATTTTTTTTTTTCACTAGTTCACTAGTAAGTTCGTTCCCCTTTGAAAAAGTGAGTATAATGCCAACTGGATTTCATCAAACATCTTCATCAGTGAAGCAATTAGGACGGCTGAAATAGTACCAAGTGGTACCAATTTAGAATACAGCTTTTTTTTTTTTTTTTTGAGATGGAGTCTCATTCTGTCACCCATGCTGGAGTGCAGTGGTGTGATCTCGGCTCACCACAACCTCCGCCTCCTGGGTTCAAGCGATTCTCATGCTTCAG
>NW_016818294.1:0-268 GCF_001698545.2 Rhinopithecus bieti
AGAGATAGAGATAGAGATGGAGATGGAGATGGAGATAGAGAAAGAGAGAGAGAGAGATAGAGATAGAGATAGAGATAGAGATGGAGATGGAGATGGAGATGGAGATAGAGATAGAGATAGATAGAGATAGGGATGGAGATGGAGATGGAGATAGAGATAGAGATAGAGATAGATGGAGATGGAGATGGAGATGGAGATGGAGATAGAGATAGAGATAGAGAGAGATAGAGATAGAGATAGAGATAGAGATGGAGATGGAGATGGAGAT
>NW_016818295.1:0-971 GCF_001698545.2 Rhinopithecus bieti
AAATGATCAGCAGTTCCACATTCCAGAGATCATCATTGTTAGCATTTAGGTATACAAATATCCAAACACTTTTCCTATCAATACAATTAATTTTTAAATTTGACCATTATGCAATATACACTTGCACTAAAACACCATACTGTACCCCATGAACATATGCAATTATTATGTCAATTAAAAACAAAATAAAAAACATTTTACAAAAAATCATGTTGTTTTTAATAACTTGTGTATTTCTAATTATATACACCATAAAACAAATGTTTTCACATAACATTTATTTTATTATAATAACCAATTTATTCATTTAAACAGCAAGGTACATTTCAATCTACAGATATACTATATAATATTTACTCCAATCTGGATGAGAATTTATGTTGCCTGTAAATATTGTATCACAAACATTGTAAGAATAATCTCTGTAAAGGTTTTTTCCTGTATTATTATTTGGGTAGAAAATTTACTAGAAATAGAATAACTGGGTCAAAGATTAAAAACAATTTAAATTTCAGTGTATAGCATCAAGTTATTCTCTGAAATATTGTACTGTACAGTATTTGAATTTTTTTCTCCATTTTTACTACTGCCAATAACTTTAATCTTTGCAGATCAGTGAGACAAAAAATAATAATAATAATGCAGTAGTGTGCAAGGGAGATGAATATGTAGAAAAAGAAATGCAAATGGCCAGGAGTAATAGAAGATGTTCAACATCAATCTAATCAAATTAATGAATCTTTAAAATGCAATAGCAGTCAATGTTAGCAAGAATGTAGGTATTAAACATTCTCATAGGAATATAAACTAGGACTGTGTTTTAGGATCATATTAGGTCACAGCAATTAAAAGATGTTAAATTCATATGCTCTGTAGCAACTTCTCAGTTTGGAATTTATCACATGGAGGATCTTGTAAAAATACATAAACCAAGATATGTTATTAATCTTTTGGCAGCCTATTGTTTAAAT
>NW_016818296.1:0-1304 GCF_001698545.2 Rhinopithecus bieti
AGAATGGATGTTGAATTTTGTGACATTGCTTTTCTCTGATGACATGTTAATATGGTGGATTATAGATTTTATAATATTGGACCACATAGTCAGAATGAGTGACTTTTAAAGGAATTGATGGATTCTACTTGGTGGTATTTCATTTATAACTGTTCCATCACTATTCATGAGTAAGGCTGATCTGTAATTGCTGATGTTCTCTTTGGCAGGCTGTTATACCACAACATTAGGCAGAAAGTATGAGAGACTCTTGGTAGTAAGAATGGCAGCTTACAGAATAAAAGGGGAAGAACTGAGGGTCAGGGGTTTGCATAATTGAGATTGCCAGGACCTGCAAAGAAGTGTATCACAGAGATTATAGGGGAGTAATCCCCAGCCTCGCCCCAGTTTGAGGAAACGTGTCCCTGGCCCAAAACCCACCTAAAGGAGAAGACATTAAACTTTTTTGCAAATCACAGGTTTTGTCAGTGAGCTTGCAGGAATTACTTATTCCTCTGGTGAAACACCTTGGCTGGGAGTGGATGAGGGGTCAAGGGCAGATTTTTTCCGATGGAAAATATTTCTGCATGTTGCATGCTTGTGAGAATGGCCCAGCATAGAAGGGGAAAAGTGATGTGATAGGAAAGAGAGGAGATAACTGGAAGGGAGGGGAAAGGGTTCAGTGGAAAGATCATTTCTTTCTAACAGGAAGGAAAGTTCATGGGTATAGGAAAGGAATAAATGGACATTCAAGTCTATAATTTTCCATCCACCTGTAAGTTTAGCTTTACTGCATAAACCTTGAAATGTGCCTCCTGATGCTTACTTGTATGTATTTTGTAAGATGATTTATGCTTTCTCTTTAAACATATTTATGTAAAATATTTTAATGTGTATAGAGAATATTTATTTTTCACTAGCTGCTTACTTTTTATTTTTATCATGCTTTCATGCTCTGTGTGATGATCCATATTACAGCAAAGCTTTAAAAACTTTTTTTCTTTGCTTCATCATCTAGTTTCTGAAAAGGGTGGGTTAAAGCGGCTAGTGGTCAAATTAACTATTCCGCCTAGTTTTAATTTTACATAGTTTAAGGATATATCATTAGCTATATATGTGTTGATAAATGTTATAATTCTTGATATTTCACAGTTTGAAGAACCATCTACTTTCATACCTTGTGACGTTTTTCACCTTATATTCCCTCTGCTCAGGTTTTAAAATTGCAGCCACAGGCTTCTATTGGTGTTTTTTGGCCAAGTCTATCATTTTCTATCCCCCTTCATTTTCATATTTTCTGGGGTCTTTTTTTTTTTTTTTTTTTT
>NW_016818296.1:5435-9147 GCF_001698545.2 Rhinopithecus bieti
AAAAAAAAAAAAAAAAAAAATTATGGAACAACAAAGCCTGGATGATAACACATCTGTTTAAAGCATAGCTTACTGAATATTTTAAGACCACTCTTGACACATATTGCTAGACAAAAAAGATTTTTTACAAAATATCACTGCTCACTGACAATGCACCTGGTCACCAAAGAGCTCTGATAGAGATGTACAAGGAGATTCATGTTGTTTTCATGCCTGTTAACACAACATGATTCTGGAGCCCATAGATCAAAGAGTAATTTCAACTTTCAAGTGTTATTTAAGAAATATGTTTTGTAAGACTATAGCTGCCATAGATGGTGATTCCTTGGATGAATCTGGGCAAAGTAAATTGAAAACCTCCTGTAAACAGTTCATCATTCTAGAAGCCATTAAGAACACTCACGATTCATGGGAGGAGGTTAAAATATCAGCAATAACAGAAGTCTGGAAAGACTTGATTCTAACCCTCATGGATGACTTTCAGGGATTCAAGACGTTACTAGAGGAAATAGCTATAGAGATGGTGGAAATAGTGAGAGAACTAGAAGTGAAGCCTGAAGATGTGACTGAACTGCTGCCATCTCATGATAAAACTTTAATGGATGAGGAGTTTTTTCTTATGGATAAGCAAAGAACATGATTTCTTGAGACAGAATCTACTCCTAGTGAAGATGCTGTGGACAGTGTTGAAATGACAGCAAGTGATTTAGAATATTACATAAACTGAAAGAAAGCAGGGGCAGGGTTTGAGAGGACTGACTCCAATTTTGAAAGGATTTCTACTGTGGATAAAATGCTATCAAACAGTGTTGTATACTACAGAGAAATCTTTCGGGAAGGAAAGTGTTAATTGATGTGGCAAACTTCATTGTTGTCTTATTTTTTTAAATTGCTATAGCCACCCCAATGTTCAGCAACCACCACCCTGATCGGTCAGCAGTCATCAGCATCAAGGCAAGACCTTTCACCAGCAAAAAGATTATGACCCACCAAAGGCTCACGTGATTGTTAGCATTTTGTAGTAGTATTTTTTAATTAAGGTATATACACTGTTTTTAGACATAATGCTATTGTACACTTAATAGACTATAGCATACTATAAACATAACTTTTATGTGGGAAGCCACAAAGTTTGTATTAACTCTTTACTGAGATACTCGCTTTATTGCAGTGGTCTGGAATCGAACCTGCAATATCTCCAAGGTATGCCTGTATATGCTAATGTAGTATTGCATGTTGGGGGGGAAATATAGATTATTCAATAAATGGTGTTGGGACAAATGTGTAGGCATCTTGAAGAAAAATTAAGATAGATCCCTGGCTAAGGCTTTACAACAATAGCAAAAAGAATCCAGCTAGTCGCAGCTGTAAAAGTAAAAAATAAAAACAATTAAGTATTAAATAGAAAATATAAGAGTTTTTTTTTCCCCAAATACCGCTGAGCAATGGGGAACAATGAGGAAGGCGTTTCTAGTTATGATACAAAACTTGGAGAACAGAAAAGATTCATAAACTCAATGCACAGAGAAAACACTAACATTTTCATTTAAAAGACAAATGGGAAGTTGGGAAATATAACTGGGACACATGTAACAACCTAATAGAAACATAAATAGCAACAACCTAATAGAAAAAAATGGGAAAAGGAAATTTTAAAATGTCTCAGAAAAAAATCATATAAATGGCTCTTTAAACACAGTCACATATATTCAACCTTGGCCATAAAAGAAATGCAAATTAAATCTATACTGAGATATTGTGTTGTAACCTACCAGACTGGCCAAAAAGAAAAAACGAATATGACAAGACACTGTGTTGCTTGGGTATGGTGAAAACAGACACTCATACAACTGACACAACCCACAAGGCAGGCAATTTTTCCATATCTATTAAGAATAAAAATGTGTAAACAAAACAAAATGAAAAGAGTAAAAATGTATATATCATCTGTCCTGGGAATTCTACTTGGAGAAATTTCTCTTTAAACATACTCTCTCTTGTGCTAACTAAGATTTGTATAAGGATATTCATTGCAGTGTCGTGTACAATTGCAAAAGATTAGAAACCCTTTAAATGTCTATTAATAGAAAACTGGTTAGCATATTCTGATATATTCATATAATAGAATAAGACATAGTCTTGTAAAGGAATGAGGTAACTCATTACATGTAATGACACGGAATAATCACCAAGCTTTATTGTTAAGGGAGAAAAGTAAGTGCTGGAAATTTTGTATGCTAATATTTCAGTTTATTGCACGTGTTTGTATGGACAGACGATCTGTATCTGTCTTGGGAAAGAATATATGGGCTACTGGGGTCAAAATTGGAGGGTACATTTTTTCTTTTCAAAAGATTATCATCAAACATAATATTCATGTAGAAAAACATATGAAACAAATATTCACCTTAACTAATCATTCAAAGCAAATACCAACCTAATTACCACCACAATCTGAAAATAGAACATGGCCAGCTCCTTGGCCGGAAGCCTTTCTCATGCCTCTTTCCCTCCCTCCCTGCAACGCCCCTGGTCAAGAAAGCCACTATTCTGCCTCAGATGGTGAGCACTTCCTCACTTTGCTTTCAAGTTTTATCACCTACAAATGTACCCCTCTATACTATATGCTTTTGCTTTTCCTGTCTTAAAACTTCATATAAATTGAAACACAATAAATTCTTTGGTGTCTACCTTCTTTCACTCAACATTATGTTCAATTTATTTATCCATTCTATTTTTTAAATTTTTTCTTTCTTTTTTTTTTTTTTTGTCTTTATTCTGGCGGTCTGGGGGGGGCCGCCTCACTATGTTGCCCAGGCTGGTCTTGAACTCCTGGCCTCTAATTATCTTCCTGCCTCAGCCTCTCAAAGTGTTGGGATTATGAGTATGAGCTGTCACACCTGGCCCCACTCTATTATTGATGGGCATTTGCATTATTTCCAGTTTCTGGCTGTTACAAGTAACGCTACAGTGAGCATTTACACCTGGGTCCTGGTGCATCAGCCAAGGATTTCTGGTGGGTGTTTTCCTAGAACTGTTTCCTCATATGGTCTACATATGCATAGATGAATAGGGCTAAAAGGTCCCCAGAGATTGTACCGATTTACATTCTCATCAGCAGTGCTCCTCCTCCTAACACTTGTCATTGTCAGTGTTCTAAATTATAGCCATTCTGGTGCCGGTGGTAAGGAGTAGTTGTATTACATTGTGGTTTAAATTTGCATTTCCCTGATGAAAAATGAGATTGAGCACTGTCTCACGTGTCTAATAGCCATCTGAATATCTTCATCTGTTACATATCTGTTCAAGAAGGCCTCTGACTAGTGGGTATTCTGCTTTTTCTTGTTGTTTTGTTGTTCTTTATACATTCTGGGTATAAGTCCTCTGTTGTTTATATCTTCTCCCACTCTGTGGACTGCAATTTTCTTCTTCTTCTTTTTTTTTTTTTTAGACGGAGTCTCACTTTTTCACCCAGACTGGAGTGCAATGGCGCGATCTTAGCTCACTGCAACCTCTGTCTCCTGGGTTCAAACAATTCTCCTGCCTCAGCCTCCCAAGTATCTGAGATTACAGGCGCCTGCCACCATGCCCGGCTAATTTTGTATTTTAGTAGAGACAGGGTTTCACCATGTTGGAAAGGCTAGTCTTGAACTCCTTAATGACCTCAGGTGATCCACCCACCTCAGCCTCCCGAAGTGCTGGGATTACAGGT
>NW_016818296.1:10248-25481 GCF_001698545.2 Rhinopithecus bieti
TCTGAAAATCCAAAATCCAAATGGGCATTTCCTTTGAATGTCATGTCAGTGCTCAAAAAGTTTTGGATTTTGGGGCATTTTGGATTTTGTATTTTTGGATTAGGGATACTTAACCTGTATAGCTTTTTATATGTCTTTAATGTTTTGAGTCATTTTTCTATATTACTATTCAAAAAATTATGTTTTTTAAAAAACTACTACTAATATCTTTAGAATGATATGATGCTGCATCTATAAAACAAAAATAGCACAGGAATATTCTGAAGACAAAAAGAGCTACTTAAAAAATATAACAGCATTAATAAGAGATAGAAAAGAAGGTTTGGAAGATAAAGTTTTTTAAAAAATACTACTAAAGGGAGAGCAAAAGAGATAGAAATGGATATCAGTAAAGCAAGTAATTTTTACAAAGCAGCATCGAAAACCAAATAAAAAGAGTTTTAGAAAAGCAGAGAAAATGTACGTATGAGTAGAAAAGGCCTAGGAAGACTTTGGACGGGCTTTCAAATAGGGCATAAAAATGATTTCTAGGCTGGGCACGGTGGCTCACTCCTGTAATCCCAGCACTTTGGGAGGCTGAGGCAGGCAGATCACAAGGTCAGGAGATCGAGACTATCCTGGCTAACACGATGAAACCCTGTCTCTACTAAAAATACAAAAAAATTAGCCGGGTGTGGTGGTGGGTGCCTGTAGTCCAGCTACTCGGGAGGCTGAGGCAGGAGAATGGTGTGAACCCAGGAGGCGGAGGTTGCAGTGAGCCGAGATTACACCACTGCACTCCAGCCTGGGCGACAGGGCGAGACTCCATCTCAAAAAAAAAAAAATTACTTCCAATCTAGAATTCTATTCTCAGCCAAAAAGACAAGTTTAGTGTCAGGATCAAATAGGTGTATTTCCATGGCATTCATATTTATATTTCTACACATAAATTTATACAGTTATATGTATTCAGTAAATATATTTCTGCATGACATTTTCAGACATGCAAAGTTTCATAAAATGTACCTGTCGGGCATCCATTTTCAAGGATATACTGGAGGATGTGCTCCCCACAAAATGAAGGGGCAAGCCAAGAAAGAGGAAGACACAAGCTCCAGGAAACAGATCTGACCCAAGAGAGAAATCAAGGGGATTTCCTGGGAGATGGTAAAGGGAAAACATCAAGGTAACAGCTCTGTATCAAACTGAGAAAGTCACCAGTCCAGACTTTAGCAAGTCAAGCTCCAGGAGAGATTTCTTCAAAGAGAAGACAAGGATGCCCAGAAGTGAGAGCAGCCCCACCTATTACTGGCTTAGCGTTACTGTGTAAACCTGGGCCAAACGGTTTTTCTCTGTGCCCCAGTTTTCTCCTATGCCCCAGTTTTCCCCTCTGTGACATGGGGATAATAATGGCACTTACTGGGCATGGTGGCTCGGACCTGTAGTCCCAGCTACTTGGGAGGCTGAGGTAGGAGGATCACTTGAGCTCAGGAGTTCGAGGTTGCAGTGAGCTATGATTGTGCCACTGCACTTCAGCCTGGGCAACAGAGTGAGACTCTGTCTCTAAAGATAATAATAACAATGGCACCTACTTCATGAGGTTGTTGTGAAGATGGGTGAACACACGTAGAGTATGTGTAACAGTGCTTGGCATGCAGTAAATGTTGTATGACTGCTTTTAATTATTATCACTGTGATTATCACCTAATGTGTTTGAATATATAGAAAGGAGATCTAAACACCAGGGAAGAATTTGGAGTTGAATGATTGATATGTATATAGTAACGCAAACAAATGACTGAGACAGAAAATTGTTAATTCCAAGGAAAAGAAAAAAGTTGTGTAGAAATAGTCATCACAGCATGGATACCATGGGATTCAATGATCAACACCGACCATGAATCTCACCAAAACAATGATATACCTATCTTAGGGAGGTGGGGTTAGGAAATGGGTATGTGAGTGGGGGAGTAAAGAAAAGCTCAATCTCTATCTTCCATAGTGGAAAGCCAATAGATAACACCCACACATTCTTTAAAACTATTAAAAAGAGTAAGGGTGCTTGCTTCTGGGGAGCTGGAATCTGGCAGAAAACAAAGCATGGAAGAGGTTTTTTTTTTTTTTTTTTTAAACAAGACTTAGAGAACTATTTGATTAAATGAAACTAAGAGCTAATTGCAAATTACGAAGTGGCGACAAATATTCATAAAAATATGCAAGAATGATAAAGGGCTATTAACCCGAGTATTTTCAAAAGCCTCTTTTAAAATCCATAAGCTAAGATAAATGAATCAGCAATGGACAGGAGAAGGAAATTCACAAAAGGGAAATAAATGACCAATACAAATGGGGGTGGAGGAAATTTTCCTGCCTGGTAAAAAAAAAGTACTAGAAATGAAAACTATGAGATAGTATCTTTCCTTCAGGGCTCTGGATGAATTCCAACCCCTGGGCACCTCTTCCTCCTCCTCACCTCACAGGCACTGCCATGTTCCCCTGGCTGGGGAGCGTCCTCATTAGCTGGCATGTTCCCGACGGACTTGGACGTCAGCCCTGGGGCTTTCTTGCTGATAACTCTATAATTCCAGTGGAATCAGTGGACTCAACGGGGACTGCTGGGGTCAGAAGGAAGATCCTGCAGCCTTCACTATGAGATCTGGCCCAGGGACTCTGCAGAGACTCCAAGAACCCTGGAAAGACAGTGTCCATATGATCAGAGGCAGATAGCACTCACTACACAGACATCTCCTGGGGGAACCAAAGTACAGTTCACTGCACTGGATACTGTGAGGTAGATAAAGTCCAAGAAACACATATTCTGCTTATTAATTAAAATAGAATATGAGCAAGAGCATGAGATTTGGACTAAAATTAATAAAGGTTTAAATTCTAGCTCTGCCAACTTTTAGCTATGAGAACATGAAAAGCTTCTTCAGGTTTATTTTTCAAAATGAATTTGAAATATTTATCTCAAGTGGCTATGAAAATTAGATGAGATTATGTTTCAATGGTACTTAGCACTGAACTGGCCCCAGGTAAACACTTAATACATGTTAGCAAGTATTGTTATAAGGAAGCATGTAATGTGCAGAAGCAGGTAATTTGCACAACAAACCTTTCATCTATGTGTTGTTAAAATCATTATTATTTCACTTTATGCATACAGAATTAGAGTTTTAGTGGTGTTAAGTCAAACCCAGTCTACCAGGCTCCAAAGTTCACGTTGTCAGAGTTACATCACATGATACCTTTTCCATGGTAGGTTCAAAATAAATGTGGTTCTGTTTAACAGATGGTGAAAATATGACCCTGAGTTCAGAATAAAAAAGTTAAGTAAAATTTCTTGAGACAGAAGAGACACGCTATAAGAAAAATATTAATAGCCTGGGACTAAAGTTTTTTAATTAACTCAAAAATATCCAGAGGTAAAACTGTTTCCTCATTGAGGGAACTAGTGTCTCTGTGTCCAAGTTGAGGTACAATTTTATTCTGATCAATTATTAGAGGCACTGTAGATTCAGTCATTCTTGTTAAGAAATGAAAAATATCAGCCGGGCGCGGTGGCTCAAGCCTGTAATCCCAGCACTTTGGGAGGCCGAGACGGGCGGATCACGAGGTCAGGAGATCGAGACCATCCTGGCTAACACGGTGAAACCCCGTCTCTACTAAAAAATACAAAAAACTAGCCGGGCGAGGTGGCGGGCGCCTGTAGTCCCAGCTACTCGGAGGCTGAGGCAGGAGAATGGCATAAACCCGGGAGGTGGAGCTTGCAGTGAGCTGAGAACCGGCCACTGCACTCCAGCCCGGGCGACAAAAGAAAAAAAAAAAGAAATGAAAATATCTACTTAAAAGAAGAGGACCTTAAGACAACAGAAGTAAGAATGGGATGAAGAGGAAAAGTGAAAGTAAAATAAATAAAGAGTAAAATAAAATAAAAGGCATGAATAAGTTAAATTTTAAAAACATAAAAAGGATGTTATACCAAAACAAGAGGGAAAATATACTTTCTTCTCTTATAGTAATGGAACTTTTACAAAATTCCTTCAAATAACTTGGCCACCAAAAAATCTGATAAATGTTTTAATGTTGGGAATTGACAGGCTTACATTCTCTGATCGTAACATAAGATGTTCAACAACATCAGTCATTAGGAAAATGCAAATCAAAAGCAAAATCTTTCATGTATTAGGAAACCATGTCACATCCACTAAAATGGCTAACATAAGAAAAGACAATAACAAGTATTGGTGAGCTGTGAATAAATTGGGGCTCTCATACATTGCTGGTTGGATTGTAAAATGGTACACTCATTCTGAAAAACAGTTTGGCAGTTTCTCAAAATATCAACCATAAAGTCACCATATAACCCAGAAATTCCACTCACAGGTATCTATGCAAGAGAAATTTTTAAAAACCCATGTCCATTCCAAAACTTGTATACAAATATTCACAGCAGCATTATTCATAGCAGCCAAAAAGTAGAAACAATCCAAATGTTTGATGTCAATTGATGAATGGATAAACAAAATTTGGCATATATACACAATGGACTATTATAACATTTGGTAATACAAAAGTAGTACTAATACTACAACATGGATGAATTCTGAAAACTCTACCCTAAGTGAAAGAATCCAATCACAAAAGACCACATATTTGTGATTCCATTCATGTGAAATATCCAGAATAGGCAAATCCACAGAGACAGAAATAGAATAGTGGTTACCTAGGGCTGGGAGTATGAGGTGGCTGGCATGAATAGTGAATGTCTACTAATGAGGACAGGATTTCTTTTGGGGGTGTTGAAAAGGTCCTAAAATTAGATTGTGGTGATGGCTGCACAACTCTGTTAATATACTAAAAACCACTGAGCTGCATACTTTAAGTGGGTGAATTTTATGGTATTGGAATATACCTAAATAAATCTTATTTTTTAAAAGGGGAAGAAAAGAAACTTTTTCCTAAATAACCCAGGATCAAAGTGGGAAATCAATACAGAAGCTATACAAATTTTACCAGAAGTTACGGAATACAGCATTGTATTTGGAGTGAAATTTACTGCTTTAAATAGCTTTGTTTTTAATTAAAAATAAATACAACCCCAAAATGAGCTATATATTCAACCTAAAACATTAGAATTAGAAAAAACAAAATTAAGCAAAACCAAAACCAAAACCAGGACGTAATTAATAAAAATAAAACCTTAACTAAATCAAATAAATATAGGAGGCTTAAAGAAAAAAAAGAAATGAAATGACCAATGTAGCCGGGCACAGTGGCTCATGCCTATAATCTCAGCACTTTGGGAGGCCAAGTTGGGAGGATCGCTTGAGCCCAGGAGTTTGAGCCCAACCTGGGCAACATGGTGAAACCTCACCTCTACAAAAAAAATAGAAAAATTAGCCAGGCATGGTTGTGTGCACCTGGAGTTCCAGCTATTCAGGAAGACTGAAGTGGGAGGATTGCTTGAGCCTGGGAAGTCGAGGCTGCAATGAGCCCCAATTGCACCACTGCACTCCAGCCTGGATGACAGAGTGAGACCCTGTCTCAAAAAAATAAATAAACAAATGGAAATGACCAATGTCATTTAAAAAACTCTCTAGCAAATCAGATAAAGGAGTCAAGAATATGTGTGTGTGTGTGTGTGTGTGTGTGTGTGTGTGTGTGTAGACAGATATAGGAATAACATAAGATAATTATTATCATCAGTCATTAGGAAAATATAAATCAAAACCCAAATCTTCCATTTGATTAGGAGACCATGTCTGTGCAAGATAAATGAAAACATATGTCCATTCCAAAACTTATACACAAATAGTCACAGCAGCATTACTCATAATAGCCAAAAAGCGGAAATAATCTAAATGTCCATCAACTGATGAATGGATAAACAAAATTTGCCATATATATATACAATAGAATATTATTATTTGGTAATAATGAAGTATGGATACCTACTACAACATGGAAGAGCCTTGAAACCATAGAAATCACACACACACATACGCATATACATGTATTTGAAATGAGAGGAAAATCTTTCCCAGATAGGAAGGTGTTTAAAGCAGTTATTGCAGAACATTATGCAAACTGTATAGCAATGCATTTTAATACTGCCATAAAACAAGTACTTCCCTAGTAAAATGCAAATTAATAAAGTTAATATAAGAAAAGAAAAGAGACCAGGTGCGGTGGCTCACACCTGTAATCCCAGAACTTTGGGAAGCCAAGGCTGGCTGATATCAGTTGAGGCCAGGAGTTCAAGACCAGCTTGGCCAACATGGTGAAACCCCATCTCTACTGAAAGTACAAAAATTAGCCGGGCATGGTGGCACGCACCTGTAATTCCAGCTACTTGGGAGGCTGAGGCAGGAGAATCGCTTGAACCCAGGAGGCAGAGGTTGCAGTGAGTTGAGATCGCACAAACTGCACTCCAGCCTGGGTGACAGAGTGAGACTCTATTAAAAAACAAAACAAAGCAAAAAAAACAGAAAAGAAAGAAGAGACTAGTACATGTAGAAGAGACCAGAAAAAAAATTAAGTGAAACAACAAACACAAATCGGAAGACTCTGAAAGGTAGAAAGGTAAGGAGGACAGCTTACAGACCTCAGGACTTGAACAGCACAGTGGTTGAGTTCCCTGGGTTTTCCTTTATCCTCCCATACATCATCAAAAGGTACTGGAGAAACTTACAACTCAGAACTATCAACAGGAACAGGCTCCCCCCGCCAAAAAATATATATATATATGGCTCCAAGAAAAGCCATTCCTGTTAAAGGACCAGGAAAAAGGTGACTTCACTGAACAGAAAACCTCTTGGAAGATACCCAGCCTTCCCCAGCCAAACACTAATGGAATGAACATTCCTTTCAATCACCTGTTGAACATTCTGCAAATAGACCATACCGGGGGTCATAAAACACCTCCACAAATTGAAGTCGTACAGAGTATGTTCTCTGATTATAACAGCATAGAACTATCAATCAATAACAGAAAGATAACAGGAAAATCTCCAGATACTTTAAAATTAAATAATATATTTCTATATGATCCATGGATCAAAGATGAAGTCCCAAGGGAAATTAAAACATGATGAATGAAAATGAAAAATGTAACATATCAAAATTTGTGGGGTACAGATAAAGCACTGTTGAGAGGGAACATTATAGCACTAAATGTTTATATGAGAAAAGAGGAAAGGTCTTAAATCAATAATCTAAGCTCCCACCTCAAGAAACTAGAAAAAGAAAACTCAAACTAAGCAGAAGGAAGTAATAAATACAAGAGCAGAAATCAACGAAATTGAAAACAAAAACAATAGAAAAAAATAAATCCAACAGCTGGTCTCTTGAAAAGAACAATAAAACTTGTAATCCTCCAGCAAGACTGACAAAGATAAAAAAGAGAAGACACGACTAGAAAGATGGCAGAGCAAGAGCAAAGAAAAATCCCTTTGGTTCCAGAAAATCTCCTGAAAAAGAGGAAGGCTTATCAAGCCCTCAAAGCCACCCAGGCAAAGCAGGCACTTTTGGCAAAGAAGGAGCAGAGAAAAGGAAAAGGGCTCAGGTTTAAGTGACTGGAATCATTCCTACATGATTCCTGGTGGCAGAAAGGTGACAAGGTGTGTCTCAGACGACTAGAAGTGAAACCTCATGCCTTAGAATTGCCAGATAAACATTCCTTGGCCTTTGCTGTACGCATCAAAAGGATTGATGGCATGAGTTTACTGGTGCAGAGAACCATTGCAAGACTTTGCCTAAAGAAAATTTTTAGTGGTGTCTTTGTAAAAGTTACCTCCCAGAACCTAAAAATGTTGCATATAGTGGAAACTTACGTGACCTGGGCATTTCCAAATCTGAAGTCTGTTCGGGAACTCATTATTAAACGTGGACAAGCCAAGGTCAAGAATAAGATCATCCCTCTGACAGACAACACAGTGATTGAGGAGCACCTGGGGCAGTTTGGTGTTATTTGCTTGGAAGACCTCATTTATGAAATTGCCTTCCCAGGGAAGCATTTCCAGATCTCATGGTTCTTGAGCCCTTTCCACCTCTCAGTGGCCCATCATGCTACCAAAAACAGAGTGGGCTTCCTCAAGGAGATGGGCACACCTGGCTATCGGGGTGAACACATCAATCAGCTCAGCCGCCAGCTGAACTAGACACAGGTGCCAAACTGCAGTAAATTTATATCAATGAAGTTGAAACATGTGTTTTTATTTTGGGGGGGAATTTTTATCAAGTATCTTCAGAGAAGTTTCTTTCCTGCTTTATCTTCAAAAACTGGAAAGGAAGGGTCAAAGAAAAGACAGTAGCTCACGCCTGCAATCCCAGCACTTTGGGAGGCCAAGGTGGGCGGATCACCTGCGGGCAGGAGTTCGAGACCAGCCTGATCAACATGGAGAAACCCTGTCTCTACTAAAAATACAAAAATTAGCCGGGCATGGTGGCGCATGCCTATAATCCCAGCTACTTGGGAGGCTGAGGCAGGAGAATTGCTTCAACCTGCCTGGGAGGCGGAGGTTGCGGTGAGCCAAGATGGCGCCATTACACTCCAGCCTGGGCAACAACAGCAAAACTCCGTCTCAAAAAAAACAAAAGAAAGAAGGAAAAGAAAAGACAGTAGCTTATGTTCATGGCAAGCACCTCTCATCACAGTCCAGTTCCAAGGAAAAATTCCAGCATTTTCTACATTGACTGCCGCCTCATCTGAAATCAGCACATTACACGGAGGAAGGAGTTCTACTTTGCTGCATCTTCTATCCTAGGGTTTAATGTTTGTTAATGAGTAACTCTAGCATTTGTATAAGGCTTCCTAAGACTCCTGCAGCAGTCGACCAAGCCCAGGGACATAATTGAATCTGGAGATTTCTAAGGCCTTGTTTTGAAAAAGACTTGGAATACACATAGGAAGAAAGGCACAAAAATAAATGTTCACTTGTCTCTGTGGAAAAAAAAAAGAGAGAGAGAAGACACGAAGACACAAATTACCAATATTAGAAATGAAACACAGATGTAACTACAGATCCTACAGCCATTAAAACAGGGGTAGCTAATCTTTTGGCTTCCCTGGGCCCACTGGAAGAAGAAGAATTGTCTTTCGCCACACATAATATACAGTAACACTAACGATAGCTGATGAGCTTAAAAAAAAAATTGCAAAAAAAAAAAACTCTCAATAATATTTTAAGAAAGTTTAAGAATTTGTGTTGGGCTGCATTCCAAACTGCCCTGAGCCACATGTGGCCCACGGACCGCAGGCTGGACAAGCTTGCATTAAAAGGATAGTAAGGGAATACCACAACAATTTTGTGCACATAAATTCAACAACTTGGATGAAACAGTCCAATTCCTTGTAAAACTCAAAGTACCACAATTAACCCACTATTAAATGCAGGTTGAATGTCTCTTATCCAAAATGCTTGGGAACAGAAGTGTTTCAGATTTCAGATTTTTTTTTAACTTTAGAATATATGCATATACATAACAAAGTATCTTGTAGAATGGGACCCAAGTATACACACAGAATTCATTTATGTTTCATGTACACTATGTTACCTTATAACATAGCCTGAAGGTAATTTTATATAACATGTTTAATAATTTTGTGCATGAAACAAAGTTTTCACTGCATTTTGACTGTGACCTGTCACAAAATCAGGTGTGAAATTTTGCTTGTGGCATTATGTCGGCACTCAGAAAGTTTTGGATTTTGAAGCATTTTGAATTTCAGATTTTTGAATTAGGGATGCTTAACCTGTAGATAGTCTAAAATTATATTAAATAGATAATCTGAATAGTTATATAACTATTTCAGACATTGAAGCCATGATCAAAAAGCTTCCAAATGGAAGTTTCCAGGCCCAGATGGCTTCACCGGAGAAGTCCACCAAATATTTAAACATTTAAATAAAAATTAGTACTTATTCTATACAATCTCTTCCAGAAAATAGAAGAGGAGAAAATAGTCCCCAACTCATTCAATGAGGCCAGTATTACCCTAATACTAAAACCAGACAAGGCCAAGAGCAGTGGCTAACACCTGTAATCCCAGCATTTTGGGAGGCTGAGGCAGAAGGACTGTTTGGGCCCAGAAGATTGAGACCAGTCTGGGCAACATAGTGAGACCCCATTTACAAAAAATAATAAAATTAGCTGGGTGTGGTGGCATGTGCCTGCAGTCCCAGCTACTCAGGGGGCTGAGGCAGAAGGATCACTTGAGGCTGGGAAGTCAAGGTTGCAGTGAGCCATGATCACACCACTGCACTCCAGCCTGAGGAACAGAGTGCGAGCCTGTCTCAAAAATAAAAAATAAAACCAGATGAAGATAGTATAAAAAAGAAAACTATAGACAAATATTTCCCATGAACTTAGATGCAAAAATCCTCAGAAAAGCATTAGCTAATCAATTCCTTCAATATATCCAAAGAATTATACATCACAACCAAGTAGGGTTTATTCCAGGAATGTACAACTAGTTCAATATTCAAAAATCAATCAGCGTAACCCTCCATACTGACAAGCTAAAAAAGAAAAAAATCACAAGATCATAAAAATTCATACAGTGTTGATGAAATTCAACACCCATTCATGATAAAAACTACTTTTGAAATTAAGAATAGAGGGGAACTTCCTCAGCTCAAAAAAGAGGGTCCAAAAAAAGAAAGCCCTACAGCTAAAATCATACTTAGTGGCAAAAGGTTGAATATTTTCCCCTAAGGCTGAAAACAAAGCGAAGATGTCCACTCTCACCACTCTTATTCAACATAGTACTGGAACTTCTTGCCAGCCTAATAAGGGAAGAAAAGCAGAGGTATAGAGATTGCAAAGAAAGAAATAAAATTATCCCTGTTTGTGTATGACATGATTGCTCATGCAGAAAACCCAAGGAATCTACCAAAAGAGGAGTAAAACCTAATAAGTGAGCTCAGCAAGATTGCAGGATACAAGACCAACAGACAAAACTCAATTGTATTCCTATATATAAGCAGCAATTTGAAAGATAACACCATTTACAACCACTGCAAAAAAAATTAAATACTTAGGTATAAATTTAATAAGATGTATAGAACTTGGGTGATGAGAATTATAATACACCATTTACAGAAATTTTAAAAGATCTAAATAAATAGAGAGACATACTATGTACATGGATTAGAACACTTGACACAGTTAAGACTTAACTTCTTCCCAAGTTGGTATACCGGTTTAATGTAATTCCTATCAAAATCCAAGCAAGATGCTTTGTAGATAGAGACAAGATTTTCTAAAATGCATATAGGAAAGGCAAGGGAACCACAGGCATTAAAACAATTTTGAAAAAGAATAAAGTGAGAGGAATCACTCTATCCAATTCAAGACAGCATGGTAGTACTGGCAGAGGGATAGACACATAGACAATGAACTGAATAGCAAACCCAGAAAGAGCCTACACACAAGTATGGCCAACTTATTTTTGACAATTGTGAAAGACAAGTCAATGGAGGAAAGATAGTTTTTTCAACATATGGTGCTTGAGTCTGGACATCCATAAGCAAATTAATGCACCTCGACCTAAGTCTCATACTTTATATAAAAATAACTCACAGAGTATCACAGACAGGAGTAAGGAGACACAGACAAATCACCATCACAGTGGAGAATTTCTCTCTCCTCAAAGTAATAGAAGCAGACAAAAAAGGATAGATTAGATTCTCTATGACACAACTGACGACTAAATAATTAAACATTATTTTCAAGTTATATACAGAACGTTTCTAACAATTCACCACGACTAGGCCATAAGTCTCCTTATATTTCAAGGAATGAGCTTCACGTAGATATTTTTCTAACACAGAAAACTAAGGTTAGAAATCCATTACAACGATAAACTTTTGCACACTGAAACCCCACTTTGGAATAACTCCTGGATAAAAGACAAATGAATACAAGTTAACACTCTTAAAAAACATAATGCTCCAAACCCAATGGGGCTTAGAATGAACTTTAAGACCTTAACGGTGATATTAGAAAAGAGAAAAGCCCGCAAAATGATGAGCGAATCATCTAACTCAAGTTAGATAAACGATTCCATCACTGACCACACAGAAAAGCCCAGCACTCACCCTCCCCGGCCCCCCATCACCTCCACATCCCTGGGCACTGAACGTCGAATCCTCCTGACAACTATCAAACCCCGGCTGAGAACCGGCGAGAACCGCAGCCGCTTCCGGTCACTACCCCTAGCACCGCCCTTTTTCGGGGTTTGGGACTTCGCATGAGTGAGGGAAAGGGAGGGGGGTCCGCGCGTGCGCAAAACCACCTTTGAAGCTGCTGTTAGCCAAAAGTCAACATGGAGAAGTTACGGAAGTGGTGCTTTGGGACGTTGGGTGACCCTCGGCGGCGTGGTCAGGTGGGGAACATGGCCGCGCCCACGTCGCGCTTCCCCATGGGGTACACCATGTTGGAGGAGTGTCCATTCCGTATTGAGGATGGGGACACCTCTAAACTCACACAGCAGGCTGTCTGCTCTAAACTCAGGTGGAGCTGTCCCGCTGGTGGCGGGGAGCAGGGGTGGGGACGTTTCTCTGGGCGGGCTAACTGGAGGAGGGGTCTTTGGATCTGTAGTCTACGGATCTGTGTGATACCGTTCCGAGACACTGAAGGGCCTCTTGGAAAGAATCAGGGGCGGCTGCGGCTATCTCCTGGCAGATACCACAGGATGAGAAGCGGGGAGATGTCAGGCTGGTTACAGGCTTTTCCTAGGACATACCACAAGGGAAGGAGGAGGAGAAATCAGGGCTGTGCAAGCCCTCCTAGGATGTGCCATGAGGTGGGAAAAGGGGAGAACTTAGAGTGCTGGGCTCCCCTCCTGCTGTGCCTGTGGGGCTTGGATGCGGGATTTGAATGCTCCAGCAATCTACCTTATCTCCCACTCCATCTACCCCAACTAAAAAGGGACTATGTACCAATACTAATAATTTTTAATGTGTCCTTAGTCCAATGCAATATGTCAATAAAATATTTAGGAAACTTTATTATTTTATTTCCTCATGAAGTAAAATATATGCGGTCATGGTGCCCTTACTTTGGAAATGTAGCTTTAATACAAGGCTCTGCTTATACCCTTCAACCAGTTTGCTGCCCCATACCACCTCCAATGTGTAAATTCTGGAGATGCCCCTGCCCTCTGGGAGATGTCACTGGAGCAGAAGGGGAAGAAGTCGTGCAGCCCTTCACCTAAGAATGCCTATTCATCCTTCAAAACCAAGTTCAAATATCTCCTCCTCCAGAGAATCCTCCTGACAGCTAGAAGCCTGTATGCTCTCCTGAAAGCCTTTCTGAATCCTCAGGTGAAAAAAATATTTTGAGAGGACCTGGTGTAGGCTGAAGTGTGGACTTGCTGGGGGCTCTCAATCCAGTCTTATCCCCTCTGGTCCTCGGTTTAACAATCTTGAAGGTCAGAGGTGTCCTAGTCCAGTTAGCCTCGAACTAATTTGTAGCCTGACAGATCCAGCAATCAATAAGGGAGATTGCACACCAGGGGCACCAGGGGCAGCTCAGTAAGCAAAGGAAAAGATAGATTTCTTATAGGATTTTGAGGAATAGTGGAGTTCAGATGAAATTTAAATGAAGCAGTGTTTTAGTGGGTTCAAAGCAAAGCAGGGCTGTATGTAAAGGGTCATTGATAGGTCTCAACTGTGAAGTGAACCCAGAGTGCTCTTTCCTTGGGAACAATTTAGATGTAGAATTTTGTGTCCCCAGATAACTCTTGCCTAAAGCTTTGCACCTGGGTTGAAAATTGAATCTTGCTTCTCTGTCTGGTAGTGACTTAGAATCTCCCATGAGTCAGATGTTTCACTCTTACTGATATCATTTCAAACAGCAGTTTCTGATAGTCTATGATTGTAGAGAACAAAGTTTCTCATTGACTAAGAAAGCAATAGGCACTTAAAGTAGGGATTCTTTATGGCATTACAACTGCAGCATGTCCTTAGAAGAAATGTTTCCTGTGAATTTTGCATTTGGCTTTATATGTGTCTGTTCTTCCATCCTGATGAATAGCAAGGCAGATTTTATAGTCTGATTTCATTTTATTTTCTTAGAGAGTTGGTATCTTTGTCCATTTTCTGCTACTATAACAGAATATCACAGATTGGGTAATTTATAAAGAAAAGAAACTTATTTGGCTCATAGTTCTGGAGATTGGGAAGTCCAGCGTTGTGCCAGCATCTGGTGAGGGCCTTATTGCTGCATTATTCCATGGCAGAGGACAAGAGGACAAGCAAGTGTATGAACAAAGAGAAAGCACAAGGGACTGGGCTCACTTTATAACAACCCACTCTTGAGGCGACTAACCCTCTCCCTCAGTGACAGCATTAATCAGTTTATGAGAATGGAGCCTCCATGACCTATTCACTTTTTAAAGGCCCCACCTCCTAATACTGTTACAATGACAATTTCAATATGAGTTTCAGAGGAGACAAACATTCGAACCATAGCAGTTGAACTTTGATTATCCCAGCTTGTCATTCTGCCCTTGCATCCCTGGTCTGGGCAAATGTTTGTTGAATGAATAAATGAAAGAAGAAATGGAATCAGTGGAAGCATATTTGGCATGCATGCACTTCTAATAGAGTGCCAAGAATCACTGTTAGTGTTCTCGGATGTCATAATGGTACCAAAAAAAAGTTCTGTTAGACCACTTCAGAAAAGAAGGAAATATAGAGCTAGCAAACATATAAAGAGATGTTCAAAGTCATTTGTGATTAGGGAAATACAAATCAAGATCTGATAAAATGACATTTTATACCCATTCAAATTGCAAAAACGTAAAAGTCTGATAATAACAAGAGTTGGAGAGTATGTGGGCCAACAGGATCTTTTTGCCCTGTTGAAGGAATGTAAATCAGTGTAACCACTTTAGAAAATATTTTTGCATTTTCTCCTACAGTGAATATATACATACCTTACAATCCAGTGAGTCCACTCTCATGAATGTAGCCAAGAGAAACACTTGCACAAGAAACCTAAGATATGTATGTTTCTTAGTCTGTTTTCTGTTGCTTACAACAGAATACCTGAAACTGGGTAATTTCTAAAGAAAAGGAATTTATTTCTTACAGTTCTGGAGGCTGAGAAGTCCAAGATTGAAGGGCTGTAACTGGTGAGGGCCTTCTTTCTGGTAGGGAGTCTGCAGAGTCCCAAGGTAGCACAGGGAAGGGGCTGAGCATGCTAGCTAAGGTCTCTCTTCCTCTTCTTTTTTTTTTTTTTTT
>NW_016818296.1:28275-42078 GCF_001698545.2 Rhinopithecus bieti
CACACCATTCTCCTGCCTCAGCCTCCCTAGTAGCTGGGACTACAGGTGCCCGCCACCACGCCCAGCTAATTTTGTGTTTTTTTGTATTTTTAGTAGAAACGGGGTTTCGCCATGTTAGCCAGGATGGTCTCAATCTCCTGAACTCGCGATCCGCCCGCCTTGGCCTCCCAAAGTGCTGGGATTACAGGCGTGAGCCACTGCGCCCGGCCCAATTACACTCTTTTATTTTTAAATGTACAATTAAATGATTATTGACTATAGTCACCCTATTGTGCTATCAAATAGTAGATCTTATTCATTTTTTCTAACTATATTTCTTGTACCTGCTAACCATCCCCACCTCCCCACCAGCCCCCCATTATCCTTCCCAGCCTCTGGTAACCATCCTTCTACTCTGTATCTCCGTAAGTGTAATTGTTTTGATTTATAGCTCCCACAAATAAGTGAGAACACACGATATTTGTCTTTCTGTGCCTTGCTTATTTCACTTAACATAATGATCTCCAGTTCCATCCATGTTGTTGCAAAGACTGGATCTTATTCCTTTTATGGCTAAATAGTACTCCATTATGTATAAGTACCATGTTTTCTTTATCCATTCATCTGCTGATGGACCTTTAGGTGGGTTCCAAATCTTAGCTATTGTCAACAGTGCTGCAACAAACATAGGAGTGCAGATACTTCTTCCATATACTGATTTACAGAACTGCCACTTTAAATAGAGAGGTCAGTCGGCATTCTTTACATTTATGTGGGTACCCAGTTGAAAACCAAAAAGAATGCAAAGTCTGAGTATTTTTATATCTGCAGCTAAGGACATAATGATGAGCACCTGTGTCCTAGAGCGGATGCAAGAATTAATCCACAGGCAAGGTCTCCTGGTCACTCTTGTCTTATGTGCCTCCCTTTAGTAGAAGAAAACATTTTACAAAGTCTTCCACAGACAGAAGTCAAAGACAACTTTGTGAAAAGTATCAGGTTCAATGGCTGAGCAGTGACCTCAGGACCAATAGCCACAACCATTTACATACTTCAGTAGATAGCAAGCAATAATACCTTATTTATTTTACACCCAGCTTTTTATTGGAAAATTTTCACACCTACACAAAAGTTGAAAGAATTGCACTATGAATATTCAAATACCCTCCACCTAGGAGTAACAACTGTTCATCTATGTCATATTTGCCTTATATTTCTGTATGCATATATACAGGCCCCATCATTTAAAAACAGAGTCAAAAGAAAATGATTGAAGTGACTGCTATAGAGCTTAAAGGCTTTATTTAGCTGAGGTGCATCAGGTAATGTCCTAATTGAAGCAGGGTCAGGGTTTTTATGAGGGAAAATGGAGTATGCGTTCTTGCTTTTGGCTTAGGTAGCTGTGTGTGAACACACACACACACACACACACACACACATGCTAGAGAGAGACGGGGGTCTCGCTATGTTGCCCAGGCTGGTATCAAACTGCTGTCCTCAAGCGATCCTCCTGCCTCAGCCTCCCAAAGTGCTAGGATTATAGTTGTGAGCTACCATGCCTGGCCTGGGTAGCAGTTTTTGACTTTAAGTGAAAATCGTAGTTGGTGGCAGGGTCATTCCTGTTTTCGTGCCCCTTGCTCAGTCAGAACCCTTCAGAACAGTATTTTCAAAGTATTATTTTTGTAAACATTGTGGCTTATCTGCTAGTCAGAGCTCATGGGGGCAGGGGAGAGATAGCAAAAAAGGATGAAAGTTGCAAGGTAGAAGGCAACAGAGAAACTGAGGACTCCCCCGTGTTTGTTTTACAATACCTTTGTACAGTAAGCTGCAGACATCATGCTCCTTCAAGGATATATACTCAGCATGTATCTCCTGAGGGAATGAATATACACACAGGCAATGCCCAGACCGTATATAACAATAGAATCCTGACCTACAACCTCTGCAGCAATAAGCCTGGGAAGCCAAACCACAACCTCAATAGCAGTCAGCCCAGATGGTCAGGATTTGGTTGATGACATCCAGCTTCTCATTTTTTTAACCCAATTTCCAACTCAGGACCAACCAGAAAAAGCCGAATCTACCTCCCAAATCAATCGCATAGGATGCCCCACTTCAGTTAGTCCACCTCCAGCTTGTGCACTCCAACACCCTCCAATCAGGACACACCTGAAGCTTTCTCCTTTTTCTACTATGTATTAAGCTTTCTCATTCTCCTGCCTGCCTTTGAGTCTTTGACAAACGCCAAGTGATAATGGCCCAATACCTTACTATAGTAAGCTCTGAAAAGTCTCTGCTTTTTCTCATTTGGATCATCTGTGTATATTTCCACTCTCCTAAGAATAACGACATTTTCTTTCATAGCCACAAGCCCATTCTCACCCCTAAGAAATTTGAGAGGCTTTTAAAACTATTTAAATTTTATTTTTTAATTATACAGTAAAATTGACTTTTTGGTGTACATTTTAATTAATTAATTACCTTATTTATTTATTTTTGAGATGGAGTCTGGCTCTGCCACCCAAGCTGGAGTACAGTGGCCTGATCTCAGCTCACTGCAACGTCCACCTCCAGGTTCAAGCCATTCTCCTGCCTCAGCCACCTGAGTAGCTGGGCTTATAGGTGCCCACCACCATGCCCAGCTAACTTTTATATTTTTTTAGTAGAGATGGAGTTTCACCATGTTGGCCAGGCTGGTCATGAACTCCTAACCTCAAGTGATCCTCCTGCCTCACCCTCCCAAAGTACTGGGATTACAGGCATAAACCACCATGCCCATCCTAATTAATTTATTTTTGAGTGGAGGTCTTGCTCTCTTGCCCAGGCTGGAGTTCAGTAGCACGATCATGGCTCACTGCAGCCTCAAACCCCTGGCCTCGAGCAATCCTCCTGCCTTGGCCTCCCAAAGTTCTGGGATTACAGGCATGAGCCACCACACCCAGCCCAGTTTCATAAATTTTAATTCATGTGTAGATTTGTGTAACCATCGCCACCACCTGCATACAGAACAGTTCCATGACACCTCCCCCGCAAAAAAATCTCATCACACCTAAGAAATTTAACAATGATACAGAAATATTATACAGTCCAAATTCCATTTCTTTCTAGTTAGCTCCAATTTTTTTTTTTACAACTTAAAAAAACACATCCTGTATCCAAACAGGGTTCATGCATTGCATTTGGTTGTCATATCTCCTTAGTCTCTAATCTCTTCTTTAGTCTTAATCTATAATAGTTTCCCAGCCTTTTTTGTCTGTCACGTTGTTAATATTTTTGAAGGGCTTATGTCAATTGTTACAGATGATTACAGTTACAGATGGTTCTGCATTTCTAACTGTTTTCTCAAAAACAGATTCAGGCCAAATGACTTGGAAAAGAAAACTACATGGGTGCTGTGTCCCTCTTGGTAAGTCATATCTGGAGGCATGTGTCAGTTCACTCTGTTGGTAATATTATACTAAGTTTGACTTCTTGGTTAAAGGATGGTCCACCAAATCTCTCCATTGTAAAAAAAAAGCCACCTCTGCCCTTTGTATTTAGCTGTGGGGTCATTCTTTGGGAACCCTGTGAATAATCTGTTCCCCAAGAAGCATTCACAAAAATGGTTTTAGCACTTAAAACCAACAGGTCACATTTAGCAGGCTTCCAAATTAACCCACCTGGGGAAGTCTTAGACTTCATGGCTTACATCCTGTCCCTGGAGTAAAAAATCATATGAGTTCCTCAAGCTATTGACAAACTGATTAATACATAACCTACTGACACTAAAAAGGACACTAATTTGTGTCTAAATCATGATATTTTACAATTTTTTTGCTAAGTCATAAAGTTTTACTGCTTGTCTTACATGTAGAACATTTTAGCCTATGTGTTTTAATCTATAGTTAATGATTATAACCTCTATATTATACCCTCCAATAAAAAGGACAACTCTGACTTGAAGAGTCCTTCTCCCCCTTCCCTCCCTTCTTCCTTTTCCCATAAAGCTTTTCGCCCTATTGCAAACTTGAACATGTCAACTTTGGTCTTTTTTTTTTTTTTTTTTTTTTTTTTTTTCTTTTTTGTGGGAGACGGGGGTCTCGCCTGTACTTACCCAGGCAAGGTCTCACTCCTGGGCTCAAGCTATCCTCCCGCCTCTGGCCCTCCTGAGAGCTGGCGTTACAGGCGTGAGCCACGGCCGGCACATGTACTTTGGTGGTGTGTCTTCCTGGGTTGTTCTCTTTGGCTTCCAGTAACCTTTTCCAAATTATTCTAGCTTCACAGCTTAATTTGGGCTCCATTGATGATCTTTGCTAAAATAATTATTTTAACTTGGGGTGGAAATGTGTTTCTAATGTATATTATTTTTCGTATTAGCGGCTTTTTTGTTAAAGAGTTTCCCTACGCCATGTAGGGGTTTTTTTGAAATATTATAGTCATGTCCCAGCATCGATTTTACTGATTTTCTGTTTGCGCTACATTGCATAACACACCATTAGTGCTTTAGCAATATCCAGTGCATGAATAAATGATAATGCTTGCTATAATATCTCTTTTTTTGAGATAAATTTATTTTCAGGTTTTACCACAGAATTTAACTTTTCTTCTGCATTCAATATGAATAGCCAAAACACAGTGGACTCTAAGCCAAATTCATAAGTGGCTTAAAAGTGACTAGGGTGTAAGATTTTACCGCCCTTTATCTTTTTTTTCTTTTTTTTTTCTTTTTTTTAGTGTGTGTGCTTTAATCTTTTACTATATATATATACTTTTATGTGTCGTAGGATCATGTGGCCAATGTGGCAGGTGTTGTTCATATGTATGACTGTGCCATGTTTGTGTGCTGCACACATTACCTCATCATTTATACATCTGGTATATCTCCTACAATGCTTATCCCTCCTCTCCCCGCACTCACACACAGTCCAGTGTGGTGATGTTCCCCTTCCTGATTGTACCAGTGGATCTCACGGTTCAAGTTCCCCTGATGAGTGAAAGCACTGTGTGTTTGGTTTTGTTGCTTGAATGTAGTTTGCTGGAGAATGGGTTTCCACGCTGCATCCCGATGTCCCTACAAGGAGGAGCAGGGAACTCATCCTTTTTTTTATGGCTGCAGTAGTATTCCGCATGGTGATTTATGTGCCACTTTCTTAATCCGAGGTCTGTCATTGATGGCATTTGGATGTTGTTCCAAGTTCTTTGTTTGTGAGTAGTTGCGCAGGTAACATACGTGTGCATGTGTCTTTGGCGGGATGATGTTATATCCTTTGTGTACTGATCCCCGTAATTGGGATGGCTGGGCCAAATGGATATTTCTAGTTCCTGTCCTTGGGGAATCCCACACTGGTCTGTCCCAATTGTGTTGACTAGTTTACGTCCACAACATTGTAAAAGTGTTTCTATTGTCGTCCACATCCTCTCTAGGCAGCCTGTTGTTTTCCTGCTTTTTAATGATCGCATTTACTTGGTGTGGAGATGGTATCTCGTTGTGGTTTTGATTTGCATTTCTCTGATGGCTAGTGATGATGAGCATTTTTTTCATGTGTCTGTTGGCTGCATAAATAAGTACTGCTATAATATTCTACTAGAACTCCTGGACACATAATCTATACTCATCAATTCCAGTTTTCTTCCCCAATTGCAGTATGTCAGATATACTGGTCCTCAGATCTTTGTCTTGGCTCTGAAAGCACATTTTTTTCTTACTTCTAATCTAATATCTTCATGCTTCTTGATTCTAGTGACTGGAGTCATGCTGATGACTTGATTTCATTGATTTATTTGAGCTCTACTGACAAACACCTGAACTATTGAATATTGCCACATTCATCTCCATAGGATTGTATTGTTTTGACTTATCCCAGCAATAGATGAGAGTATTAGTTTTCTAATAATTTCACCAAAAGAATGGGTTGTTAAGCTTTTAGATTTTGCCAGTCTGGGAGGTGGGAAATGACATCTCAAGTGTAGTTTTAATTTACTTTTGTCTTAGTATGAGGATGGTTGAGCATGCTTTCATGTTATTAAATTCCTGTGTATTGGTTTTTCTCTCAATGAATTTTGCCTATGTTTAATTCAGTTAATATGACATTAATATACTGCCAAATTTTAAAACTCCCCTTTAATCCTAATATAGTCCTACTTAGTTATGATGTATTATTCTTTAAAAAATTTATTGATACATAATAGATGTACAGATATATTATTATTTTAATGTACTATTGGAATCTATTTGCTAATATTTCATTTAGGAATGTTTTGTTTAATGTTCCTAAATTAGAATGCTCTAAACTTAGTTTTAGCATGATATACCTTTCTTTATCCCCTTACTTTTAAACTATCTGTATATTTATATGTAAAGTGGGCTTCTTATAGATTGGCATATAGTTGGGTCTTGGTTTTTTATACACTCTGACACTCCCTGTTTTTTAATTGGTGTATTTATATGATTCACATTTGATATGGTTTGGCTGTGTCCCCCACCCAAAATCTAATTTGAATTGTAGTCCCCATAATCCCCACATGTCAAGGGAGAGACCAGGTAGAGGCAATTGAATCATGAGGATGGTTCCCCCCATGCTGTTCTCATGATAGTGAGTGAGTTCTCACAAGATCTGATGGTTTTATAAGTGTGTGGTAGTTCCTCCTGTGTTCATTCTCCTTCCTGGCACCTTGCGAAGAAGGTGCCTTGCTTCCCCTTCTCCTTCTGCCATAATTGTAAGTTTCCTGAGGCCTCCCCACCCATGCTGAACTGTGAATCAATTAAACCTCTTTCCTTTATAAATTACACAGTGTTGGGCAGTTCTTTATAGCAGTGTGAAAACAGACTAATACAACATTTAAGGTGATGATTGATGTAGTTTAATTATCTACCATCTTTTAAACTGTTCTATTTATTGTACTTGTACTTTTTCCTTTTTTATCTTCCCCTTTTTTCTGCCTTCTTTGGTTTTAATTAATCGTTTTATATGATTCCATCATCTCTCCTCTCTCCTCTGTCAATTACACTTAAAAAAAAATTTTTTTAGCAGTTGCCGTAGACTTTTCAATATACATTTACAACTAATCTAAGTCCACTTTCAACTAACACTATACTGCTTCATGGGTAGTACAGGTATTTTATAGCTGAGCATTCCCAATTCCTTCCTCTCATCCTTTATAACATTGCTGTTATTTATTTCACTTATAAATATGCTATAATCATATAATACATTACTTTGAACAGTTGTCTATTAGATCAATTAAGAATAAGAAAAATAAAATACTTTATTTTAACTTTATTCTTCCTCTGACACTCTTCCTAGTAGATCTAAGTTTCTGACCTGTATTATTTTCCTTCTTTCTGAGGAACCCCTTTCAACATTTCTTGCAAGGCAGATCTACTGGCAATGAATTTCTTCAGTGTTTGTTTATCTGAGAAAGTCTTTATTTCTCCTTCATTTTCAAAGGATAATTTCACTGGATCTAGAATTTAGGTTGTTGGGTTTTTTATTTTGACACTTTAAATGTGCCTTTCCACTCTCTTACTGTTTTCATGGTTTCCAACAAGTACTCCAATGTAATTCTTAATCTTGTTCTTCTAGTGGTAAGATTCCCCCTCCTCTGGATTATTTCAATATTTTCTGTTGTTGGTTTTCTTCAGTGTGACTATCATATGACTAGTGTAGATTGTTTTGGTATTTATCCCGTGCTATGGTTGGAATGTTTGTCCCCTCCAAACCTCATGTTGAAATTTGATCCTCAGTGTTGGGGGAGGGGCCTTACGGGAGGTGTTTGGGTCATGGAGGTCGATCCCTCCTGAATAGATTAATGCTCTCTCTCAGCGGTCAGTGAATTCTCACTCTATTAGTTTCCAGAAGAGCTGGTTGTTAAAAAGTCTGGCACCTACCCACTCTCCCTTGCTTCTTCTCTCACCATGTGATTCCTGCACATGCCAGCTTCCCACTATGAGTAGAGGCACCCTAAGACCCTCACCAGCTGTAGATGCCCAATCTTGAACTTTCCAATCATCCGAGTCATGAGCCAAATAAATCTTTTTTTCTTTATAAATAACCCGGCCTCAGGTATTCCTTTATAACAACACTAAATGGACTAAGACATCTTGCTTACTGGATCTGCAGTTTAGTGTCTGCCATTAATTTTGTAGAATTCTTGCCATTAGTTATTCAAATATTTCTCTTCTGCTCCTTTCTCCTCTTTTTGCTTTCCAACTGTGCATGTTTTACACTCTTCGTAATTATCCCACAGTTCTTGGATATTCTGTTGTGCTTTTTTTTCATTTTTTCTTATCCTTGCTTTTCAGTCTAAGACATTTCTATTGACCTTTGTTCAGGCTCACTGATTCTTTCCTCTGCTGTGTCCAGGCTACTTATAAGCCCACGAAAGCCATTCTTTCATTTATTTTATAGAGTTTTTTTATTTCTAGCATTTCCTCTTGATTTTCTTAGAGTTCCTATCTCTCTTCTAAATTACCCATTTGTTTTCACATGTTGTCCACATTTTACATTAGAGCCTAATGCCCTACATGATAATTTCAAAATCTGTGTCATATCTGAGTCTGGTTCTGATGCTTGCTTTGCCTCTTCAGACTATATTTTTTCTTGCCTTTTAGCATGGTTTTATAATTTTTTGTTGAATGCCAGACATGATGTATTAGGTATCTAACAAATACAGATGTTTAATATGAGGTTTTATGTTAATCTAAGAGCTGGTCTGTGTTTAATGTTTGCTGTAGTTCTAGATGCCAGAGGTTTCAGGTTTCTCCAGCTTTCTTATTTCTTCCCTCCCCTGGTGTGAGTTTCCCTAAGAATTCCTTCATTAAATAGGGTCTGTGTCTTGCAGCTCTTTCAGTTTTAATTCGCTGTTATTATACTGCAGTAGTAAGGAGTGAAAGAGAGGAAAGTTCCATTATCTTATGATTAAATCTCACTCTTTTTGTGGGCCTTAGTCCCTGGGCTGTGACCTTCAGAAGTATTTCTTAGCCTTTTTTTCTCCCCTTAGATTATACAGGACGTTTTTGACTGGGTGCCCTTCACCCAGGTAGACAAGTTTCTGGAAAAATTTCTTCCCCTAGAGAGCAGTCCTTTGTTAGAAAGCTCTGAGTGTGTTTCAAAATGGCAACTTGAACCCTCTTACCCTCCTACCCTCCTCTTGGCAGAAACCTGAGGGGATTGTCTTTAGATGGTCACCTGAGGACCTTTTTGGCTTTCTGGAGGTAAAACCCAGGAAAGCCTGAGACCTCTGTAAGAGATTCTCATTCTCAAGCTAATTCATACACAGCCTCCAGCAATTTGTCAAAATTACCAGTGAAGTGTTCCTATCTGCTTAGGGATCCAGCAGCTTCTGCTCCAGGTAAAGTAAGCTGATCTCAGCTGTGATTCTCTGTATTTGTCTGTCTCTCCAGATTTGGGGGTGGCAGTTTGCCTTGTAACCTAAACTCTCTGAGGGCCTATGAAAAGTCATTGAGTTTCAATTTGTTCAGCCTTTATTATTGTTGCAAGGATGGGAGTGATTACTTCCAAGCTCTTAACATGTCAGAGCTGAAAGTAGAAGTTTGTGTTCACTTGTTAAATCTCATCAAATAGTGCACATAGGAGTTGTGTGTTTTACTGTATGTAAATTTTGCCTTAGAATATAAACAAATACTAAACTCTAGTTTATGATGTGCATGTTGAAATTTTAGGGGTGATGTGTGCTGATGACTGTAACATAATTTGAAATGCATCAAAAAAAGAAGATGGGTTGACGAATGAAAAGAAAGATAGGTATATGAATAGATATGAGATAAAGCAAATATACTGAAATATTGGTTATGGATTTTTAGGTTGTGGTTTTGTGCACACTCACTTTTAAATTCTTTTAACTTTTCTTTATGTCCCAAAATGTTCATAATAAAATATTGTAATGAACATATCATACTTTATATAATCTTTTGGCAATTTACACTTTTTCACTTAGCATCCCTTCATGTTAACTATTACTGTAGTTTGTTAATTTTTACTCCTTTGGTGAGCATCTGGTTTGTGTCCAGGTTTTTATGTCCTTAATAGGCTTTCGTGAATGTCCTTTTACATATTTTGTGGGGCACCTGGGCAAGAACTTCTCTTGGGGCTATTCCTGGGAGTGGACTTGCTGTGTGATGAGGTATGTGAATGTCCAATTATAGAAGGAAATGCTAAACTTCTTTCCAAAGTGGTTTCCCTAATTTATATTCCCACCAAAAGTGTATAAGAGATCCTCACCAACATTTAATTTTGCCCAACTGCTTTATTTTTACCAAATGAATGGATATAAGAGAGTATTTCAGTATGTTCTCAATAGGCAATTCCTTGATTAGTAATGTTTTGCTCATTATTTTCTTAATTTCTGTTTTTAACATTTATTTACCTCCTTTGTGGATATTTCATTTTCCTTTCCTACAGTGTGTACTAAAAGTTTAGATAATTCATCTTCAGAATTTCTTGTTTACTAATAAATGCATTTTATGATATAAATAATCTTAAGTATATTAATCTTCCCAGCCCATAGATGTTATATGTAGTGCTCTCATAATACTAGGTAGTTGGTAATCCATTTTAATTTCCTCCTTAACCCAAGTATTAATTGTATGTGAGTGTTTTAATGTTCAGGTATTTGAAATATTTATCGTCTCTTTGCTTTTACCTCCATTTTATTTCATTGTGGGTTATGAATATTGCCTTGTGATATCATTTTAAAGATTTATTATTTTGTAGTCTAGTGCAAGGATTTTTAAGAGTGTCTCATTCATGTTTAAAACATGTGCATTCTCTTGAGTACAAAATAAAGATTGAATATAGCTATATCAAATACCAAGTTTATTGATTGTATTATTCCAGTCTTTGTGTCTTATATATTTCATCTATTTGATCTTGTCAGTTTCTGACAAGAGTCTGAGATATATTATTCTTCCATTGTAACTGAATACTCGTAAAATTTTCCCCATTGTGTCAGTTTTTGTTTTATGTATTTCAAAAGTACACACACACACACACACACACACACACATAAATGCTCACGATTGGTGCATCTTCTTGGTGGCTTGCATGGTTTTAAATTAAGAACTCCCTCTGTTTATCCCTTTTAAAATTCTATACTTCAAAATCTATTTTGTCTAATGTTAATATTGTTACTTGTGAATATTTCCATCATTTTCTTCATTTAAAACCTTTTCACTGTAAACTTTATGTATATATACAACAAAGTAGAGCAAATAGAATAGTGACTTCCTATGTACCCGAAACTCAGCTGCAACAGTCATCAACATTCTATCTTATTTCATCACTTCTCCACCCCTACTTAAACAGCCGCATTGGTTGAGTATTTTAAAGCCAATACCAGACTTCATATCATTTCATCCATACACTTCAGTATAAACCTTTAACATAACACTAGGTCACTTTCCTTTTCTTTTTCTCCTCTTTCTCTCCTGTGCCTGAAACATTTTTAGATATGTATACGTGTGCTAGCAAGCTTCCACTGATTCAATTTCTTCTTTTATTTATTAACTATATTAGTCTGTTTGCATGCTGCTGATAAAGACATACCTGAGACTGGGTAATTTTTTTAAAAAAAGAGGTTTCATGGACTCACAGTTCCATGGGGCTGGGGAGGCCTCACAATCACGGTGGAAGGTGGAATGCAAAAGACACGTCTTACATGGTGGCAGACAAGAGAGAATGAGAGACAAGCAAAAGGGGAAACCCCTTATAAAATCATCAGCTCTCATGAGACTTATTCACTACCATGAGAACCATATGGGGGAAACTGCCCCTGTGATTCAATTATCTCCCACCAGGTCCTTCCCACAGCACATGGGAATTATGGGAGCTGCAATTCAAGATGAGATTTGGGTGGGGACACAGTCAAACCATATCATTCACCAAACAAAAAATTATCCAGTCCAGGGCTGTAGGAAAGACAGAGAACTATGTGATTAGACTCTAAACCTCTAATGTCCAGAATGTTGAACTGGGCTCCAAAAAGGGTGTGACTGATCTGACGGCACGAAGATAGAAGACACCAGAGCTTAGGAACAGGCCCTTTAAAAAAGTCTTCCCTACTTGCTGGGTCAAAGGGTCCTTCAGCTAGCGTAGAGTCTCCTACCACAGTCAGGGAGGGCTTCTCATAGGAGGTACTTGAACTAGGTGTTGCAGAATGTGTAGCAGTTCATCCACTGAGGGGATATATGGATTCTTCTTACCTCTGCGCCTCTGACATCTCCCAGAGAGGCACTGGCATCTCCATAATTTTCTATTTGAGGTGCTAAGAGGAAGCAAACTGGTTTTGGGGCAGGGTCAGAAATGTGTCTTAACACTATGCTTCCATAGGAATTATAACAAAATTTTCTAAAAGATGTTTTCATTGACTTATATTAAAGAAAACAACTAGTAGCCATATCAACTTGAGACTTCTTTAATTGATACCTATTATTATTTCAGTTAAGATGGCTTGCAGGGGGGCCGATGGAGATTATGAGGATGTTTATGTTCTCACTTCAACCCCATCCCTCTCCTCCCATCACCAACACAGTGGGACTGGACAGTACCACTCTGATTTATCTCCCCTCTCTCCTCATGGTATCTCCTAGATGGGGACTGTACCACTCCCACTGCATCCTTTCACATCCAGTAGTACCACCCAGGAGAGGATGAATCTGTCTACCCAAAGAAGTGTTACTGGCAGTGAGTCTGGGCAGGGTCTACAGTCCTCAATTCTTGTCTTCTTGAGAGAAAGAATTCAGCCGGGAGACAGAAGTAGCTTTAAGGCAGAAATTAGAGTTTATTGAAGCAAAGTACACTTGAAAGGAACCAAGCAAGCAACTCAAAAGATGGAATGCCCCACCTGATTGTTGGCTCAGGGCTCTTATGTAATAATTATAGAGTTACTATTTCCTGATTCTTCCCAGTCTCGTCCTTCCTCTTGGACAGGCCATTGGCTAATCACCACAGGCACAGTGACTTGCCAGTATCTGGGAGGGACAGCGTGAGCCATTTGATGATTGAAGTTATGTGCATGCTGTCTTAGGGCAATTTTCACTTACTGGTCTAGTGCCCCAATGAAGGGGTGGCCTGCCCCTCCACACCTGTGGGTGTTTCTCGTTAGGTGGAACGAGAGACTTGAGAAAAGAAATAAGACACAGAGACAAAGTATAGAGAAAGAAAAGTGGGGCCCAGGGGACTGGCGCTCAGCTTACAGAGGACCCAGGCCGCCCCGGTCTCTGAGTTCCCTTAGTATTTATTGATAATTATCTTTACCATCAAAAAGATAAGGGAGTGGCTGGACAATAGGATCATTGTAGGGAGGAAATCAGCAATAAGACATATGAACAAAATCCCTGTGACATGAATAAGTTTAAAGGAAAATGCTGTGCCTTGAGATGCATATGCAAACATCTCCATAAACCTTTTAGCAGCATTGCTCCAGCAAGTCCCACCTTATTCCTAAAGGCGGTTTTCTCCTTGCTCAGTAAACAAAGCATACAATTGGGTTTTACACGGAGATGGACGGGCAGGAGACAAATGCTTTTCTCTTACTTGAGATTAAGAGAATGTTGATGACTTTTAACCAGCAAGCAGCCTTTAGGCACTTGTTTAACAAAGCACATCCTGCACAGCCCAAAATCCATTAAGCCTTGAGTCTCTTGCAAGGACAAGGTTGGGGGTAGGGTCACAGATTAACAGCATCTCAAATACAGAATGAAATGGAGTCTCTTATGTCTGCTTCCTTCTGTATAGACACAGTAACAGGCTGATCTCTCTTTCTTTTCCCTACATTTCCCCGTTTTCTTTTCAACAAAATCACCATTGTCATCATGACACCGAGATT
>NW_016818297.1:0-341 GCF_001698545.2 Rhinopithecus bieti
GCATGTGAATTTCTGGACTAGTAGCATTCAACTCTGTCAGGGGACCTTTTACCCATTTTCATTTGGATTCCCTCCCCCTGAACATTCATTTTTGGGAATGATATTCTACACACATGCTCACAGACATACACACACACACAAGTTTAAGGAAATGAAACCACATTGAGGCTTTTCCCTGCACTGGTAAAACACATGTGATTTCTTGTTTTCTTCCACAATTTAGTGTCCTTTTGCTTCCTTGCCTCCGGATGCCATGTATAAAACTCAACAGCAACTGCATTCCCATTTCCGATGGAAGAAATAAACAAACAAACAAACAGGCCTTAAACTAGTAAAAGGTC
>NW_016818298.1:0-1441 GCF_001698545.2 Rhinopithecus bieti
CATGAAAAGTATCATGTAACTCTGTGAGCTGAAATAACACATCACAAAGCAGTTTCTCAGAAAGCTTCCTTCTAGTTTTTTTATGAGGATATTTACTTTATCAAAATAAGCTTCAATGCACTGCATAATATCCCCTTGCAGATTCCATGAAAACAGTGTAAGCAAACTGCTCCATGAAAGAAAAGTTGTAGCTTTGTGAGATGAATTAACACATAACAAAGCAGTTTCCCAGAAAGCTTCTTTCCACTATCTATATGTGGATATTTCCTTTGTCACCATAATCATCAATGTGATTCAAAATATCCCTTCTCAGATTCCCCAAACCAGTGCTACCAAACTGCTCCATGAAAATAATTGTGTAACGTTGTGAGATGAATTAACACGTCTCAAAGCAGTTTCTCAGAAAGCTTCTTTCTAGTTTTTATATGAGGATATTTCCTTTGTCACCAAAGGCCTCAATGCAATCCAAAATATCCCTTCTCAGATTTCCCAAAACAGCGCTAACAAACTGCTGCATAAAAGAAACGTGTAACACTGTGAGACGAATTCAGAAATCATAAAGCTGTTTCTATGAAAGCTTCTTTCTAATTTTGTCTGAGAATATTCCCTTTGTCACCATAAGCTTCAATGCACTTTGAAATATCCCATTGCAGATTCCAAGAAAACAGGGTTAGCAAACCGTTCAATGAAAATAACAGTGTAACTCAGTATGATGAATTCACACAACACAAAGCAGTTTCTCAGAAACCTTCTTTCTAGTTTTTCTATGAGGATATTTCCTTTTCCACCATGGGCCTCAATGCACTCCCAAATATCCCTTTGTAGATTCCAAAATACAGTGTTAGCAAACTGCTCTATGAATAAAAAAGGATGTAATTCTATGAGATGAATTCACACATCAAAAATAACTTTCTATGAAAGCTTCTTTCTAGTTTTTATCTGAGGATATTTCCTTTGTCATCATAGGCTTCATGGTGATCCAAAATATCAATTCTCAGATTACCCAAAAGCAGTGCTATCAAACTGAACCATGAAAATAATTGTGTATCTCTGTGAGATGAATTCAGAAATCACAAAGCAGTTTCTCATAAAGTTTCTTTCTAGTTTTGTCTGAGAATATTTCCTTTTCACAGGAAGCTTCAATGTGCTCTGAAATATCCCATTATAGATTCCAGGAAAACAGTGTTAACAAACTGATCAATGAAGACAAGTGTAACTCTATGACTTGAATTCACACATCCCAAATCAGTTTCCCAGAAAGATTCTTTTTGGTTTTTCTATGAGGATATTTCCTCTGTCACCATAGGCTTCCATGTGCTCCCAAATATCCTATTGCAGATTCCACAAAAGCAGAGTTATCAAATGGCTCTACAAAAAGAATGGTGTAGCTCTGTGAGGTGAATTCACACATCACAAATCAGTTTCTCAGAAAGATTCTTTC
>NW_016818299.1:0-340 GCF_001698545.2 Rhinopithecus bieti
CGTGTGTGTGTGCGTGTGTGTGTGCGTGTGTGGTGTGCGTGTGTGGTGTGCGTGTCTGGTGTGTGTGTGGTGTGTGTGTGGTGTGTGTGTGGTGTGTGTGTGGTGTGTGTGTGGTGTGTGTGTGCGTGTGTGGTGTGTGTGTGGTGTGTGTGTGTGCGTGTGTGGTGTGTGTGTGGTGTGCGTGTCTGGTGTGCGTGTCTGGTGTGTGTGTGGTGCGTGTGTGGTGCGTGTGTGGTGCGTGTGTGGTGCGTGTGTGGTGCGTGTGGTGTGTGTGTGCGTGTGTGGTGTGTGTGTGGTGCGTGTGTGGTGCGTGTGTGGTGTGCGTGTCTGGTGTGCGTGT
>NW_016818300.1:0-660 GCF_001698545.2 Rhinopithecus bieti
GGTTAGGGTTTTTATGAACAATTTGGTGGGCAGGGGGCTAGGGAATGGGTGCTGCTGATTGGTTGGAGATGAATTCATAGGGGTGTGGAAAATGTTCTGGGTCCGGTCACAAGATCAACTGAGTCATGAGTCCAGGTGGGGTTAGTGTGAAAAAATCTTTAAAAACCAACCTTAAGTTGGTTGGGCGTGATGGCTCATGCCTGTAATCCCAACACTTTGGGAGCCTGAGGTGGGTGGATCACCTGTGGTCAGGAGTTCCAGACAAGCCTGGCCAACATGGAGAAACCCCATCTTTACCAAAAATACAAAAAGTAGCTGGGCGTGATGGTGCATGCCTGTAATCCCATCTACTCGGGAGGCTGAGGCAGGAGAATTACTTGAACAGGAAGCAGAAGTTGCAGTAAGCTGAGATTGCAGTACTGCATTCCAGCCTGGGCGACAAAGGGGGACTCCATTTCAAAAAAAAAAAAAAAAAAAAAGTATAAGCAGGCATCCAACTCAACCCAATTGACTAGGACTTTCCTGATTTTAACACTGCAAACCTGGAAAGTCCTGGACAAACCAGAAGGAGTTGGTCATCCTACTTATATGGTACTTAGCATTTGCCAGGCATGAAGTCAGTGGTCAGGGACTGCTAACAGGCAGTGGGCCAACTCACAG
>NW_016818301.1:0-40736 GCF_001698545.2 Rhinopithecus bieti
TACCCTAGAACTTAAAGTATATTAAAAAAAAATAAAAAAAAAGAACAGTATTACCCTGATACTGAAAACAGATAAAACACATCAAAAAAAGAAAATGCAAGCCAATATCTCTGATGAATATTGATACAAAATCCTCAAAAACATACCAGCAAACCAAGTTCAACAACACATTAAAAAGATCATTCATCATGATCAAGTGGGATTTATTTCAGGGATGCAAGGATGGTTCAACGTATACACACAAATCAATGTGATACATCATATCCACAGAATGAAGGACAAAAACCATATGATCATTTCCATTGACGTTGAAAAAGCATTTGATAAAACTCAGTTTCTTCATAAAAAAAAAAAAAAAAACCCTCAGAAAACTGGGTATACTGCAACACGGTAAAAGCCAGATACAAAGGACTTGAGGCCAATATCACATTGAATGGGGAAAAAATGAAAGCCTTTTCTCTAAGACCTAGTATAAGACAAGAATACCCACTTTTATTACTGTTATTCAACATAGTACTGGAAGTCCTAGATAGAGCAATTACACAAAAGAAAGAAGGAAATGGCATTTAAATTGGAAAGGAAGAAGTCAAATTATCCTTGTTTACAGATGATATGATCTTAAATTTGGAAAAACCTAAAGACTCCATCAAAAAACTATTAGAACTGATAAACAAATTCAGTAAAGTTGCAGGATACAAAAGCAACACACAAAAATCAGCAGCATTTCTGTATGCCAACAGGGAAAATCAGAAAAGAAATTTAAAAGTTATCACATTTATAATAGCCACAAATAAAATTAAGTACCTAGGAATTAACCAAAGAAGTGAAAAATCTCTACAATGAAAACTATAAAACATTGCTGAAAGAAATGCAAGAGGACACAAAAAAGGGAAAAGTGTTCTGTGTTCATGGATTGAAAGAATCAATATTGTCAAAATTGTTAAAAATATTCAATAATAATATTGTTAAAATATTGTTAAAAATCATACTATCTAAAGCAATCTACAGATTCAATGCAATCTCTATCAAAATACCAATGACATTCTTCACAGAAATAGAAAATCAGCCCTAAAATTTTACGGAACCACAAAAGACCCAGAATAGCCAAAGCTATTTTGAGCAAAAAGAACAAAACTGGAGGAATCATATTACCTGACTTCAAATTATACCACAGAGCTATAGTAATCAAAACAACATGGTATTGGCATGAAAACAGACACACAGACCAATGGAACAGAATAGAGAATCAAGAAATAAATCCACACTCCTATGGTGACCTCATTTTTAACATACACCGAGAACATTCACTAGGCACCAAGAACATGTACTTGAGAAAGAACAGTCTCTTCAATAAATGATGCTGGGAAAACTGGATATCCACATGCAGAATGAAACTAGACCCTTAACTCTCACCATAGACAAAAATTAAATGAAAACAGATTAAAAAATTAAATCTAAGACCTCAAACTATGAAACTACTAAAAAAATTGGTAAAACTCTCTAGGGCATTGGTCTGAGCAAAAATTTCTTAACTCATAAGATTGAGGGAAACAATCAACAATGTGAAAAGTCAACCCACAGAATGGGAGAAAATATTTGCAAACTACTCATCTGACAAGAGATTAATAACCAGAATATATAAGGAACTGAAACAACTCTATAGGAAAAAAAATCTAATAAACCAATTTTTAAAATGGACAAAGATTTGAATAGACATTCTCCAAAGAAGAATACAAATAGCAAAGAGGCATTTGAAAAGGTGCTCAACATAATTGATCATCAGAGAAATGCAAATCAAAACTACAATGAGATATCATCTCACCTAAGATGGCTTTTATCCAAAAGACAGATAATAATAAATGGTGGCAATGATGCAGAGAAAAGGAAACCCTCATACATTCTTGGTGGGAATGTAAATTAATACAACCACTATGAAGAACAGTTTGGGCCTGTAACCCTAACACTTTCAGAGACTGAGGCGAGTGGATCACCTGATTTCAGGAGTTTGAGACCAACCTGGCCAACATGGTGAAACCCCATCTGTATTAAAAATACAAAAAATTAGCCAGGCGTGGTGGTAGACACCCATAATCCCAGCTACTTGGGAGACTGAGGCAGGAGAATCGCTTGAACCCAGAGAGTGGAGGTTGCAGTGAGCCGAGATTGCACCACTTCACTCCAGCCTGGGTAAAAGAGCAAAACTCTGTCTCAAAAAAAAAAAGACTACTTTAGAGGTTCCTCAAAATACTAATAATAGAGCTACCATGTGATCCAGCAATGCCACTGCTGGGTACACACCCAAGAGAAAGCAAATCAGCATACAGAAGAAATAGCTGCACTCCCATGTTTCTTGCAGTACCATTCACAATAGCCACAATTTGAAAGCAACCTAAGTGTCCATCAACAGATGAATGAATAAAGAAAAGATGGTACATGTACACAATGAAGTACTATTCAGCCATAAAAAGGAATGAGATCCCGTCATTTGTAACAACATGGATGAAACTGGAGATCGTTATGTTAGGTGAAATAAGGCAGGCACAGAGAGACAAACACTGTATGTTCCAACTTATTTGTGGGATCTAAAAGTCAAAACAATTGAACTCATGGAGACAGAGAGTGGAAGGATGGTTACCAGAGGCTGAAAATGGTAGTGAGGTGTTGGTGGGGGGGGGGGCGGTGAGGATAGTTAATGGGTACAAAAAATTAGCTAGAAAGGATGAATAAGACCTAGTATTGGATAGAACAACAGAGTATCTATAGTCAATAATAATTTAATTAGACATTTTTAAATGACTAAAGAACATAATTGAATTGTTTGTAATACAAAGAATAAAAGCTTGAGGGATGGATACCCCATTTTCCATGACGTGATTATTACACATTGCATCCCTGTATCAAAACATCTCATGTACCCCAGAAATATATACACCTACTATGTACCCAAAAAATTAAAAATAAATAAACAAAATAAAAAATAAATAAAATATTATTTTCTTTGATCCTTAAGTAATGAAAATAAAATGGGGAATAAATAATTAGCAGCTAGTTAGAGAAGTGATGTGCTTGAATCCTTCACATTTTTTGTCTGTTTTGTTTTGAGACAGAGTTTCACTCTGTTGCCTAGCTGGAATGCAGTGGCACAATCTCAGCTCTCTGCAACCTCTGTTCAAGTGATTCTCCTGACTCAGCCTCCCGAGTAATTGGGACTACGGGTGCACACCACCACAGCCAGCTAATTTTTGTATTTTTAGTAGAGATGGGGTTTCACCATGTTGACCAGGATGGTCTCGATCTCTTGACTACGTGCTCCGCCTGCCTCAGCCTCCCAAAGTGCTGGGATTACAGGTGTGAGCCACTGTGCCAGGTCGAATCCTTCACATTTTTAAATAAAATTTTCTCTCCTACTATAATTAAAATACATTGATCATTAACTACTTCTTACCTTAGGTATCTTTTGAAAGTCACCCAACAAGGTTACAGGTCAACATTTTATTTTATTCTTGTTAGAGTGAAAACCAAATGGCTTCATTTTCTGTGCTTGACACTTTGCAGGTAAATTCTCCTTGTCCTCTCTGATTGATTCAAGAATTCTAATCTTAAATCGTTCTGGTGAGTCAGTCCCTGAGTTTTTACAATTGGAGTTTTATTATTCTAAAAATGATAAATATCCTTTTACCCTGAATACTATTGTAAGTTAGGAAAATATTTATGTAATCAGCAATGAGCACAGAGAATACAAAAAGTCATTAATGACAAGTTATTTTATGTGAGGGATTGCAGGAGGGTCAGATTCAGAGCTTAAGTGGAAGTATTTTCCTGTAACTTTTCTCTAAATGAGCACATTAAAGTCAGAGAAAGAACAATGCTTTCACCATAATTCATAGGTTTCTGAAAGCTAAATGACTTTCTAAAAAAATTTTTGGCCCCAAGATGTAATAAAAATGAAAGTGATATTAATACCTACAATGCAGTAATGAATTGTAAATGGCTTAGTAATCTACATCCAGTGCTCACAGATCCTGTCCAAAAGAGCATCTAATCATACAACTGAATCATCCAACAATAGCTCCTTCTACTGGTATCTGAATTCCATGTCAAACTGAAAAATTATTCTGGTTATTTTTTAAAAGCTGTTTCTAGAATGAACTTGGTACATTTCTTTGTTGTTTACTGTAGCTAATTTAAAATTCATTCTAACATATCAAACAGTATGTTATAGATCAAAATAAATACATTATATTAGGCAGGTTGCTCCATTAACTTTACATTTTAAGACAAAGTATTGAACCCTGTGCGTCTTCCTCTCTCCCAGCAGGAGTGTCTGATGGGTCTCAAATTGTGATCTGAATGGAGAATCCAGACCCTTCCAGCTTGCAACGTATGCTGTGTGTTAGTCACACTTCTGAGCACCATTCTAATACTGACAAATCCAGGTGCTCAAATCCATACCAGAGCTCAGCAACATTCTGGTGCTTGAACTTCACATCTCATTGCAAAGCAAGGGAGTGAGTGGTGGAATAGCAAGGCCCCTGTAGGCAGGAGACTTGGGCATTCATTCCGAGGTTTTTAAGCCCTTCAATTCTTCATCCCTATTCCCCTGTAGTTATTCTGATGATTAAATAAAATCATTTTAAATGTTTTTCCATGCAGCCCAATTGAATCAGGATCTCAGGGGGTTGGACCTGGCTATCAGCATTATATAAAGATCCCTAGGTAAAGTATGGTTGAGAATCAGTGAGTTAAAATATCTCTTTGGAGGCTCTTCTCTCCTGTAGCATTTTGATCTACAAGTATATAGCCACAGCACAGCATGTGGTTAGGGAGACAGACCTACTCCCAAATGGCAAGTTGAGTCGCTAGGGAAGCCCTGTTCTCTCCCGTCATTGCTTCAGTTGTTGCTACCTGGCTTCTTATTGAACCAGGTGCTCCTCTTCCGAACTCAGTCACCCAGGTACAGTAAATGCACTTTAGGAGTAATGGCTAAATATTTGACTAGAAACCCATGGAAACCACGTAGAAGTGAGTAGCATTGGGAGTGGGATTAAGTGCCCTGAAAATATCACTGTGGTCCAGACAAGATTGAGGCCAAGTAGGGGCAGCCTTGCAATTATGGACAATATGGATTATGCTGCATAGATGCCCCTGATTCAACATGACTCCAGGTAGCAACAAATGAAGCACTGCTGGAAGACAACAGGTCTTCCCTAGTGGACACGTCATGCACTCTGGTTCTTTCACACCTTTGGATTTGGGAGCAGGTCTGTGTTCCTTTGAAATGAACTGAGTCATCCTCCATGCTGCTTGGTCAGCTAACGGGTAGCAACTGGGATAAATGGAGAAAGTGAGGGATGCAAGAGATACTGGATGGATATTTACCATTTGTTTAATTTATTACATAATATATGTTTATGTGTTATATAATCTACAAATTATAATGTGTAGTATAATATACAATATTTTAAAAGTTATTGAAAATTCAACTCTAGATACTTTCATCCCGAAAGGATTTAAATAGCATCTCTTTGTGGTAGATCTTATTCCATTTAGTAAAACATGTTGGTGGGTCTCTTGATTAGGAAAAGATAGGCCCCAAAGCATCAGCTGGATGATAAACGACTAAGACTGAAAGAAAGAAGTCATTCTGCAATGCATTCCACTTCGTGACTACATCATAATTTATTTATTTGTTCCCTGCTAATAGACATTTTCATTGTTTCTAATTTTTTGCTATTACAAAGATCTCTCCCCCTCTCATACACACACACGCACACATGTGCTAGTGTTTCTATAGGACAGAGTCCAGCAAGTGAAATTTCAGTGTTACAGGACAGTACTTCTTAACTTTAATCCGCATATAAATGATGAGGGATCTTATTAAAATGGAGATTCCAATTCAACAGATCTAGCCTAAAATTCTCTATTTCTACTAAATTCTCAGGATGCCAATGCTGCTGATTCAAGGACCATGCTTTGAGTAGCAAGATTATAGGAACAATTTTTATAGTTATTATAGTTATTAAAATGAGGAAGGGGGGAAGATTAAAAATGAAAAGGATAAGAGTGAAAAGCAGTATTTTAACACACATATTATTGGAATTTGGTTTAATGCACATATTACTCTAGTCATTAAAAACCAGAAAATTTGGCATGGGCAGTAAGACAATTTTAATAAACAGCAAGTAGATTAAAATATTTTTCCCACTTCCAGTAATAACCAGGTAGACTTCTTTCATTCCCTTCAGTATAAATGAGTTTCCCAATATTACCGTAAGATTTCTGTAGGGATTCTTACTTTTCTATTTTTCCTGCCTCTACTTTAAACTGACCTTTTCAGATTTTTTTTAACCACCCACCCACAGGCTTTTAACTTCCTTTAACCCTTGTTCTTCTTCTTTTCCTAGTGGCCCCAAGTGTGTTCAGCACTTTTAAAAGCCCCTAGAGATTCCTCCTCTTTGTAAAATGCAAAATTCCTCAGAAGGAGGGTAAATAATAGAATTTCCTGCCTGAGATAAAGCCAACTCCTTAAAGGACATGTAAAAATCAGGTATGCCATGAAGTAATACCAGGACAACTAGGTCAACTCCATCTTCCCACAAAGCCCTTCAGTGAACCAGCCCGCAAAAAGTGGTCCAAAGAAAGTCACAGATGTTAAATCCATCTTAGGTAACTGATTACATTTTATTCCATTTTTGTCTTTCTTTCTTGCAAAACTCTTTTGTAAATCTGTGTTCACAATTTGTGTGTGTGTGTGTGAAACTACAAGTGTTTGGAAACCAGAGAAGTTTCAGGTAATTGGAAAAAGTCTCACTCAATGGGTAAGTGAAAAATAGCATCTGACTTTTAGAAATGAAAATCCATGAGAAATATAAGAACCTAAGAAGGGATTTGGAATTATTTTGATATTATAGCAAATCCAGGTTCACCTTAGTGACCATTACAACAGAAATAAATACTGGGGTCAGTAACTAATTTGAAGATTTAATTAATGGACCGACTGGTGTTAGACAACCTGGAGGGGATAATTCCACCTAGTTTCTTTGCTTAAGTTTCTCACATCATTTCTGCAAAGTTGGAATCCTGCCACTCATCCATTGGTCAGTCCAAATGGGTGACACAATAGCTCCCTCAGTCTCTAGCAAGCAAAGAGGGAGGTGGTGTTGCCAATGACAGAACTCTAAGTAATGTCAAAATCAGGAATTGGCTGTTTCATTTCAAGAGTGGTTGTCATTTTATCAGCTGAATCTTGAAAGATCCCAGAAGCAGTTAACAGTTTATGGTTTGTAACTGTAAACTAGAACATAGGGGTTTACTGAAGCAATAGATTCCACTTACTGATCTTTAGCAAAGACAACACCCCAGCCTTTCTTTGGGCTGAGAATCGAGATTATTTCCCTGGTTACAAAGACCCACTTACTGAGGCAAAAGGCAGGGTATATTTGTGTTTATAAACAAAGATGGCAAAAATCAGCTTGCAAAGTGTGTGTGTGTTTGCAGATGTGTGCGTGTGGGTTACAAGCATTTGAAATATGCCTTGCTGGTGCCTTGAAACCTAAAGTAATATGGAAAGAGTACATTCTTTCTGTTTCTTCTCAGGCTTTCTCAGTAGAGCTGTGTAACCTGATAGCATCAGAACCAAGAGCGGGGTATCACAATACTAGTCAGTAAGTGCTATTATAATGATGCATATCACAAATGGATTGTGACTGACTTCTGAATCAGTGGCCTTGGTTACAAAGTCTTGGGTACTTATATACCATTTATTTTCCTATTCTACTCTTATTTCTAGCCTCTTGTTAGAGACTGTGCTCACTCTGGCAATGTGATCACAGTTAAACAATTATTCCATGAAAGAATTATACATAGCAACCTTTCCAGATTCACTGTGAACTCTGAAATTAGAAATTGGGTTTCACCAAAGACTCTATATGCCAGAGTAGCTGTAATAAACTGAAACCATTAGGGCTATTTGCAAACTAAGTGGATGTGTCTTTGCTAAAATTTGATGTTTATTTTTAATATGGTTGCCTGCCCTTCTCTATTTGAACAGTTCATTACACCTTAAATGTAAACCACATGCACACTAGAGCATTTGTGTAATTTTCTGGGGCAAAGAATTTGGGCTATGATCCAATGCTAAAATATATTACTTTAATATTTATTTGCATCTGTTTGGTATTGTCATGATCCATACAAGACCGAATCATTTTGTCTTCCTTTAAAAAATATAAAAAGAGGGGGATGGGAAGCTCTGTTCACAGACTACTTCTAGTCAAGTGGATTTGAAAATCTTCATTTGAGATTCAATTTTCTTCAGAGATATTAGTATCATAAGCTTTGATGAAGAATAATGTAATGAATGGTGAGTTTTAAACAATAGTATGGCTGATTTGGTAAAGCTATGTTTTTGGCTGACACAATAGGATGTTTGATCAAATCAACCACAGAGAAGGAAATGGTATTGCAAAAGATGAGTTTCTAATTGAGACAGACAATGAACTGTGCATCAGAAACAGCTGCAGGGAAACATCCCATTGCATTTTTACATGTTTAATATGCTGAATTTCCACATTCGATGGTCACAATTTTGATTCCTAAGACATCCAGGTGCCTTTACATCTGTGTGGTATATTTAGAAAGGAAGAAATATCAGATGGAAAATATTTTATATTCATAGTATGCCTTTTTTAGTTTTTTCTTATTAATTTCATTATCCTTATATACCATGTAAATGAGAACAGCCTGTTTAGCAATGACATTTTGTATAAGTTTGAATGTCATAGTTCTTTCCCTTTTCCATAAAAAGGGACATAAACCTTTGTTCTATGGTAAACACCTATATTTACCTGTAGGCAGTATGTTAAGAGAAGCCAGGAAACAAAACTTATTTCCCTAAAAAAAAGGTATTTGTTTTAAGCAAGGTAATTCTGGTATCACATACAGACCCAAATCTCACTGACTCTGTCAGTGACCACTGTAGAGGTTAACGTGGGTATTTACAAGATGTATCCAACACAGAACAGCAGGCTTTGCTCTATATTCAATGAGGGCCCAGACTGAGACTACTCCAACCTCTTGTAACATCACCATGTCTTCCACACATGACATTCAGGATGGCCACAACAGGGGAAGGGAGCATGGAGAACTCACAACCACCCCACATCAGGGGAAGGGAAGATGGAGAACTCACAATCACACTTATTCCCTTAAATCTGCACTGAAAAGAATCACTTTCACTCCAAGGACATTGACCGGAACTGATCTGATGACTTTACATGAAGTACAAGCGAGGCTGGGAAATGTAGTGGAGCAATCTGATATTTGCCAAATATTACTGTTCCTGCCACAGTTTTTTTTTTTTTTTTTTAAATCTGGGCTCTCAAGGGATACAAAGCACAAATCTATTACCTCCTTCAACAGCACTATTGTGTGGGGAGCCAGTGTTGTCTTTTTATATATTACCAAATACTGTGTATATAATAAATCCAGTTTTAATTTACTATGAAACTATTACAATTTATGAGAAACTCTAATGGGAATTTACCGACCATTCACAAAAATTATTTTTCATAAGGGATTATTCTCTTGGATTTTATGGGTTATTTGTTTATTTCCAAAGTTCTTTTAAATATACATCCAGTAACCCTTTTTGCGCAGAGACACACCATAAAATTAGTGAAACTACTGACAGTTCTTCTGAATGTTCTCCATAGACACAGAACTTATTGTGAGCCATCTTCATAACATGAAATAACATATGCATTGATATCCATTCTCTCTGGAAATAACTAATTGAAACTCATGCTCCTTACATACAGCTGAAAGCAATTGTAATCCTGCATCAATCAGTGGACTTGGTGGGAATGGATCAATAAATCCCCAAATCAAGTGACATACACACTGATCTTAGGAATGACCTAAGCTCCAGAAGATACTCAAGAAATTCTAGACTGAAGTAGGATAAATGGGGAGAGCATGTGATTATCTGAAATGTGCCTCTGGAAGGGACGTGAAAAAGCAGACCAGGATAACTGAAGTCATTAGCTTGGGTTCAAAACGTTTCTCAAACAGAAAAAAAAAGGGATTGATAAAGAAAAAGAAACTTCTATCAACCAAAAGAATGAAGAGAGGAAAGGATATGTCAATCTTCAAGACAGAGATACACATGTCACAACTTAAATCCAAATGTCTATATTCATATCTACACAAGGAAGACAAGTTTAGAATGAGAATCTTGTTTACACATCACTTCTTTAGGCAAATGACTAGTTGTTTTAAGAAAAAGGAGTTTCTTGCCTTCAAAAATGTTTCAGTGCCATGGAGAGAATATAAACTGTGTTTGAATTTCCATAACCTCTAAATTTTATGGCAGGGACCCAGATCCTATTAACAGTTTTCTGTTTCGACACCTGTTATCAAATCATAACATTTTAGTTAAACTGGCAAATGATTCTCTTTCACAATGAAAGTGTAAATAAACTCTGATTTAGAATCATTTTGGTAATTATTTTCCATACTGAGGACACTAATAGCTGCTTAGTCTTCTGACATGACTTAAACACCCTTACCACATCATTCTGAAGCAGACTGAAGTAAGCTGTGCACATTTCTGTCTCTGCCACTGGAACATATGCTTTTTGAAAACAAGGTTAATGCCTTATTCCTCCCTGAATTAGCTCACCACTCCCTGAATAAAGTTGTTCTTCAGTGAATGCTTACCAAATGCATTATATACATAGTCCAAAGGTGAATAAGATTTGATTAATGTGCCATGGCCAAGTTTGGGTTCAGAATCTCTTGGTGACAGAGACTCTCAAACATCTATCTTTGGAATGAAAAAGAATGTCTCAAGCCAAAGATCATTAAGCAAAGTTAAGACTTCTGTTGGAAGCTGTTCCTCAGTGATTTCTCATGGGGATAGAATGCCTGCCTATTCAGATTAATATGATTATTAAATGTTATTTTTAAAATGTATAGCTCAGTGCTTGATTATTTGTGGGTTCTCCATAAAGTAAAATAACGTCTAATAAAGTGTATGTTATTCTTATCAAAAGGTATGAAAGTCACAAACCCTTAGGGAAAATTGTCATAAAAGGGTCTCCAAAGAGAACAGCAAAACAAAAACAAAAAAATACAAAACAAAACAAAAAAAACATGTTGTTAAAGGTCTGGAATCTAAATTTCAATGATCTAAAAGTGACCAAAATTAAGAAAAGACAAAAATCAATTATATCACATGCTTATGCTTAGGAGATTTAGATGAAAACAGGAGACCTGTAATGAGACGTTCCAATGTTCTAGATCTCAGATGATGGTAGCTTGGAACACAGTGATCACAGTGCAGGTGGTGAGAAGTGGGTGGGCTTGAGATATATTTGAAGGTTGCTGTGGTTTGAATGTTTGTCCCCTCCAAAACCCATGTTGAAATGTAAATTGGTATTGGGAGGTGGAACCTTTAAGAGGTGGTTAGGCTGCCTCATTGGATGGTTTAATGCCTTTGAAAAAGGCTTTTCATGAGTGGGTTCTCTCTCTTGGCCTTTCCACCTTGTACCATGTGATGAAACAGCAATGAAGCCCTCAAGAAATGCCAGCACCTTGATATTGGACTTCCCAGCCTCCAGAACCCTGAGCCAAGATGTTTCTGTTCGTTATAACTTTCCCACTCTCAGGTATTTTGTTATAGCAGCACAAAACAAACTAAGACAGGTAGAACCAACATTATTTGCTAATGTCTAGAACGTGGGACATGAGAAAAAGTAGGGAGTCTTTCAACTTAATAAAGTTTCATTCCTTCAAATGGAAAGACTATAAGGGAAATGGATTTGCAAAGTATATTAGAAATTCAACTGGAGTATGTTAAATTTAAGAGTTCAGATGCCTGTTTGACATCCAAGTAGAGACGTTCACTAGAGAAGTAGATGCACTTTACAAATTACCATTTTAATCAAAGTAACCTTGAAAGAGAACTTAATTTTTCAGGTCAATAAGGGCTCAGAGGAAGAAAACAAGTGGTCCCAAACTATACAGCCAGAAAGTAGCAGATATTACATACACATATGTAATGTGCTAATATATTTCATATGCACATTTGAGATTCATTGGTCCAATGATTTCACGCATGTGTGTCTCACAGATCTAAATATGTAGTAAAGAGCTTCAAAGGCAGGAACAAGGCCTTATTCAATTACATATCCCCAAATTAGCTAATACCATACCTTATCAATTGTAGATACCCAATAACAATTGATTTAACTGAATAACTACACACTGTAGAAAGAAGAATTTGGAGGCTAGAGGAAAATATAAGCTATCTCCTGTGCCCCTGTCCCCAGGTAAAATACTCTCATCACCAACAAAACATACATGTACCTTAGAAGCAGACAGGGAGACTATGTGACTCTATCTCTATGTGGAGAAACTGCTCTCTTACCTCTCTCTTCCAATCCCAGGGTTTATATTGGCTCCCCACTGTTACGTATAAGTAGCTATTCATTAAATTCTTCTCAAATCATCCTACTTGAATTGCTATGTGTTTCCTACTGATGCCCTGCCTGATTCAGGAAGAAGTCTGGGGAACAGGAGTTGGGTCCTCAGAGGCTACAAGGGAGGGAATTGGGAGAACACATACCCTACTCTTATTCACCATCCGTTGACCCAAATTCTTATTTTTAATTGACAAATAATAATTGTATATATTTGTGGGGTACAATGTGATGTTTTGATATCTGAATATATTGTAGAATGATTAAATCAAGCACATTAGCATATCTGTCATTTCACATACATTTCACATACACCATATTTTGTGTGGTGAAAAAATTTAAAATCTACTTCGTAAGCAATTTTGAACTATATAATACATTCCATTCTGTGCAATTAATCATTAAATCTTTTTGGCATACTGGTTTCAGTTCTGCTGGATATATACCCAGAAATGGGATTACTACATCATATGTTAGTTCAACTTTCAATTTTTTGAGGAACCTCCATACAGTTTTCATAATGGCTGCACCAATTTACATTCCCACCAACACTGTACGAGAGTTCCCTCTTCTCTAAATTCTCACCACCACTCATCATCATTTTGTCTCTTATTAGTAGCCATTCTAACAGGTACAAGGTAACATTTCATGTGGTTTTAATTTGTATTTTCTTGATGATTAGTGATGTTGAGCACTTTTTTCATGTATCTGTTGGCCATTTGTATGCCTCCTTTTGAAAAATGTCTATTCCAGTCCTTTGCCCTTTTTAAAAATCAAGTTGTATGTTTTCTTACTATTAAGTTGTTTGAATGCTTTATATATTTTGGATACTAACCCCTTATCAGTTAGTAAATATTAACCCCTTATAGTTTGTAAATATTTTCTCAATCCATGGGTTGTCTCTTCACTTGTTAATTGTTTCCTTGCTGTACAGATGCTTTTGTTTTGGTACAACTCCTTCGTCTATTTTTGCTTTTGTTGCCTATACTTTTGAGGTCATATCCAATAAATCATTTCCCAGGGCAATGTCTTGGAGCTTTTCTTCTGTGTTTTATTCTAATGGTTTTATGCTTTCAGATCTTACATTTCAATCTTTATTCCATTTTGAGTTGATTTTTATAAATGGTGTGAGATAAGGGTCCAATTTTATTCTTCTGCATGTAGATATCCAGTTTTTCAACATAATTTATTGAAGGGAATTTCCTTCTTCCATCGTGTGTTTTTAGCACTTTTGTGGAAAATCAATTGACTGTAAATATGTGAATGTTATTTCTGGGCTGTCTCTCCTGTTCAACTGTCTTAGACTTAAATCCTCTCAGTGGTCTTCACAAACTCAACAGGAAGTCAGAGGGTGAAAAAGTCTGATGATGGAGAGGGTACTTAGAGAGCAAAGAAGAGATACCCCTACATACTAGAGTCATTCTTACGCTGAAGCAGAAAGCATCCATGTCTGCATACACATACCTCACTTCACCTTCCTCACCACACCCTGATTGAGGTGGGTGCTAGAGGCTAAAACATTAACTCGGAATCAGAAAACTGGGCCCCAGTCATTCACTAGCTGTATTTACTCAATTAATTCCCCCATCCCTATAGAAAAATAATGGATTTCAGTTTTCCCATCTGTGGGTCTGTAAAATCTGCGCTTTGAGGCTCCGTTCTATAGCTATCTGCCTAAAATAGCCCCTGGACACTTGAAATGGAGCTAGCACAACTGAGAAACCAAACTTTTAATCTTTAAAAATTTTAATTAATTTAGAATAGTCACTTGATGTCAATGGCTACCATATCAGACACCACAAATATAGAACATTTCCAAAAATGAAGAAGTTTTCAATGGATAGTGCTATACATTCAGAATGTGGGGACCAGCCCTCACTCCCTGGCCAGCTGACCATTCATCTTAAGCAAAGGTCATTCTCCGTTCCCCTTCATGCTGCTTCCCTTAGTCCTTCACTTGAAAATGCTAAGAGAAAATTCCTTTTTTATTTGTTTAATGCTTATGTTCCTTCCAGTCTGCTTAAATTAAAAACTATACATCAGTATAGCTGAATAGTTATATAGTTTAGTTAATAATAGTTCAGTTACACTAAAAACTGAATCCCTATAAATATTTCTCCAGTTCTATTCCCCTCCCCCTTTCCACCATGTGACCATCATCTTGACTTGATATTTACCATTTCCAGTCAAGCTTTTAATTTTTACTATATGTGTATTCATAAACAAAGACAGAATTCTTTAAGTGTGCCTACAACCATAATGTATCTCTCAGTTGACTGGATTCTTAACTGGTAGAGAGTTTTATAACCTTATAAAACATGAATGTTTCCCCAAACCAGATGATATCTGAGCCATGTTTCCAAGTAGCCTACCAATCCAGGGATTGTAAAGTCTGTCTCTGGAGAAAACAGCAAACTTATATTTATTTAAACTCACATATGAAGATCATTCTGGGGTAGGGAAGAGGAGCAGAAAGACATAGTTTCAAGAAAGAAACACCACAAGCAAAACAAATTCAGAGAACTGAGGAAATTATCCAATAACTTAGGCAAATGTTCAGAGGTCATGCTTTAAGTGGCTCAATCTTTTCTTCAAACATCCAGACCCCTCTGATAAAACTTTCTCTTCCTACCCCTTCTCACTTCATGGATTTAATCTTACCCACCTCAAGTGCTCCAGACCCTTCTCAGCTTTCTTGATCATCTCTGAGAAGCTTTAATAAATCACCCACCTATTAGGTTGGGTTTCCTAGAAGCAGGTGCTATGATATAGATGTCAGTGACTTATTAGGAAGGTGCTTCCAGAAGAAAACATAAAAGGAGGAGGGAAAGAAGATGGAGCCTGATCCCCTGGAGGAAGTCTGCAGAGTAAGCTACTCCTCAGAATTACCTTGATCTTACTAGAGGCTAGGAGTTGGCCTTTCAAAGCCACATCCCTAGCAGTTAGCAGCTAAGGGCCATCATCTGGGAGTAGGGTGGGAGTGGGACCTAAACTCCCAGCCAGTTCTGCTCTCTGCACACTCCCAAGAAGGCAAAGCAGCTCCTGAACGTTCAGTTTGAGTCATTGGAAGAAACGACATATCAAAGCCAGGGGAGAGAAGCACAGAAACGGTAAAAGTGATCCAAGGATGTCAGGGCAAAGCTCCAGTGGTATCTACTGCATAGCACCTGCTGGAGTTGATGGATCATTGTATTTCAGTAGCATGAGCTAATGGAATGACTTTAGAATTTCAGAAATCACCATCTTGGGTTGAAATATCTTTTAATATCTGTACTTCCCAAAAGCCCCTCAAAATCAGACTATAAAAATAGACTTTAAGTAACCATTAAATAAGTCCAGCCTTGACTCAAAACCACAGTGAACGAGATAACTTGAGTAAAGTTGTTCTGTCTCTTTTTGACATGTAACGACATATGGTTTCTTTTCATTTATCAAGCCAATATTTGTCCAGTTATATCTCGAACTAAACTTGGTGCAATACTTTGCTTAGTGCTTTGGGGCCATCTCCAGTGACAGAACTGCAAATCAACAGCCTTATTTCCTTGCCTCCATGGACATGCACGTGACAAGAGGGCAGCTCAGTCCAGGTTCACTCAATATTCTTTGCATGTTGCCCTAAACTCAGCTTTCTCCTGGCACCAGGAGCCCAATGACCTAGTAAAATCCAAATGTGGTCTTCATAAAGAACAAGCCCCCATTTGATATCCAATATGCTAGGGAAGAGACCTAAGATAATAAAAATGAATGAGTACAATGAGGTCCTCACCTACTTACCACCCATGGGGATGTGTGGGCTGACAGCTTTGGGCTGTTGCAAAATCCAGTGAGTCAAGTGGGAGTGCCATAACAGGTTAAGTTCCAGTTGAACCTCTCTGGGAATTGTCTGTGCAAATTCACAAGCTGGATCACCACTGAATGCACATTTTCAAGATACATAAGTGAGTTGCCACACTGTAACTGGGTGCCATCTTATGGAAATTGGTATGCATCCACCCCACAAGAGTTATTTTGTCACAGACCCAAGAAATACTTCATGGTAAATTGGAGAGAAAATGCTTGCAAGGGCTTGAAGCAGAGACACCTCTTAGTCATAACTCTGTCTGTAGTCAATCCCAAACACTCTCAGCATGCTTAAAGCATCATGTCCTGAGCTGAACTAAAAAGAGGCTAGAAGGAGGTATATATCAGTAACATAAATAATACTGCAGCTGAGTGGAGGGAGAGGAAGAGAGAGGAGGAACAGAGGGTTAAAAACAAGCTTATCTTCAGCTCTCCTGCACTACCGTCTGTTCTACATTCCCTGAATGATTTTTAGCCTTTACTGTTTTCAACTTTTAATTGCACATCTTGTAAAGGCATTTAAAGTATACAGAAAATTAAGTAGTACAGATACCTGTCGTTTTCTGACTATCTTCTTAAGATTCTTTTTTTAAATTAATTAATGTATTTATTTTTTATTATACTTTAAGTTCTAGGGTACATGTGCAAAACGTGTAGGCTTGTTACATACGTATACATGTGCCATGTTGGTGTGTGGCACCCATTAACTCGACATTTACATCAGGTATATTTCCTAATGCTATCCCTCCCCCCTCCCCTCTTAAGATTCTTATGGTTATTTTGGCCCTTTGCTTTTCAAAAAAATAAAAATAGGAACTTGTGAAATTCTATTGCAAATTTGATTGGGGTTTCATTGTAATTATAGGTTAATATGGGAAGACATTGCTATCCATACAGTATTGATTCTATCTCTAAAGAAACAAAGTATATTTTCCCATTTACTCAAGTCTTCTTTTATGTGTTTCAAATATGAAACTTTAGGTTCATAATTTTCTCCATCTTTTGTTAGATTTATCCATAGGCACATTACTTGTATTTTTTTATTAATGGCATCTTATTTATTTATTTTTTTTTTTTTTGAGACGGAGTCTTGCTCTGTCGCCCAGGCTGGAGTGCAGTGGCCAGATCTCAGCTCACTGCAAGCTCCGCCTCCCGGGTTCACGCCATTCTCCTGCCTCAGCCTCCCGAGCAGCTGGGACTACAGGCGCCTGCCACCTCGCCTGGCTAGTTTTTTGTATTTTTTAGTGGAGACGGAGTTTCACCGCGTTAGCCAGGATGGTCTCGATCTCCTGACCTCGTGATCCGCCCGTCTCGGCCTCCCAAAGTGCAATGGCATCTTATTTTTAATTTATGTTGTACCTATTCACTGTCCATCCATAGAAAACAATTTTTATATATTGACCTTGTATCCAGCAACCTTAGGAACTCTTATCAGCTCAAACCTCTTTTATCTCCTATACAAACAGTAAGTGAAGAATAACAACTGTTTCTTCCTCTCTAGTGTTTATCTTTTTTCTTTTCTCATCTTGCTACACTGCCTTAGAGAAGGTAGATTAGAAATCGTGATAGTGAGCATACTTTTTTGTTTATTGATTTTAATAGAATACTATTAATAATTCACCATTAACAATGATGTTTGCTGTAGCTTTTTAGCAGAAGTGCTTAATTAAGTTCCACACTTGCTCGAAATTTTCTATGAGTATTTCCTAATAAACATAGTTTTGAATTGTATAAATGGTTTTTATTCATTTATTGGAATTATCATAATTTTTTTATTTTAAAATGTTATTGTGGTATATTGTAATGGTAGATTTCATTGAGGCTGAAATCTTTTATATTAATTGGATAAAATCTATTTGTCATGAGGATTAATTTTGACATATACTCCTGAATTTGTCAGATTTTATCATTTTTTCATTAATGTTTGCAAGTAAATTTGTTTTATATTTTTTCTTATATTGTTCTTGACCATTTTTTAAATAAAATAATACTAGCTCCTTAAATTAGCTGGATATTCTCTCTTTTTCTATGTTCTGAAAGAGTTTGTATATTACTTTTCTTGACATTTTAGTGCCAATCACCTGAAAACCATCTAGGTCTAATGGGTTTGGTGTCTAGAAATTTTGCTACCAATTTAATATACATGATAATTACAGATTTACTTAAGCTATTTGTTCTTTAGTCAGTTATGATAAATTTCCTTTTCCTAAGAAATTGTCTATTTGGTGTATCTTCTCACATTTATTATTATAAAGTCATTCTATAGTATTATCTTACAACTCCTTTAATCTCTAATTGTAACAGTATCCCCATTTTCACAATTAATATTATTTATCAGTGTAATATAATGTATTTGTGCTTCCATATTTATTTTGTTTATTTTATTCTTTCAAAGAACAATATTCCTTTTATTCCTGTGCCCTAATGTATTATTTGTATTCTTATCTTACAGTTTCCTTCATTCTTCTTTTTTTTTTTTTTTTTTTTGGATTTATTCTGTTTTGTTTTCCCATAACCCTCTTATTTGGATGTAATTATTACCTTTTAGTCTTTCCTCTCTAATATGGGCAATAATGCTGTGCATTTTCCTCTAAGTGCTGCTTTAGCTGCATCCCAACAGCTTTTATGATTAGTGGTTTCACTGTTATTCAGTTCTCAACATTTTCTCATTTCCTGACTTATAATTTTATGTTTTCTCTCACTCATACATCTGTAGAAATGTCTTGTTTTATTTCCAAATGTATAGAAAAGAGGATTTTTTCTCTCTCTTTTTTTTTTTTTTTTTTTTTTTTTTTTTGAGACGTAGTCTCGCGCCCAGGCTGGAGTGCAGTGGCCGGATCTCAGCTCACTGCAAGCTCCGCCTCCTGGGTTTACGCCATTCTCCTGCCTCAGCCTCCCGAGTAGCTGGGACTACAGGCGCCCGCCACCTCGCCTGGCTAGTTTTTTGAATTTTTTTAGTAGAGACGGGGTTTCACCGTGTTAGCCAGGATGGGTCTCGATCTTCTGACCTCGTGATCCGCCCATCTCGGCCTCCCAAAGTGCTGGGATTACAGGCTTGAGCCACCGCTCCCGGCCTTTTTTTCTCTTTATCACTGTTCAGTTCTACTTTTGTTTCATGTGATCAGAGTAAATGGTCTATGAAATGATTTTGTTTTTTATTTGTGGCCTAGTATGTGGTCATTTTTAATTAAAGTTTTCTGTATGTTTTTGAAGAATGTACATTCTTGAATGCAGAATGCTAGGTTCCATATATATGATCTATTACCATATGGTCCATCAAGTCTATTAATTGTATTGTTTTAAAATTCTATATTTTTTTCCTAAACGGTATCTACTGGACATAGAAGTTCTAATTTTTAAAAATGTATTACAGTTTTATATGTCAAGATATTTATCATATTCTCTTTGTAATTCTGCTGACTTTTGGTTTACATACTAACACCAAGCATCCAAATTGGTTCATGTACTTAACATATTACTACTAGCAATTATATGAGTGTTGTAATTTCTTTCTATGAGTTCAATTTGTGATATTTTAAATACTTAACTTTTCTAAGTGGAAAATCAAAGGGGTTCTCATTATTTTTTTAATTTGCCATATTTTCAGAAGCAAAATGTAATTGCAAAGAAGGACAGAAAGAAGGGAAAGAAGGAAAAGAAAGAAAAGAAAGAAGACATTCTGAAAGATGGATGGGTCTCGTATATTCCTCTGGCCTGTCTTTGGTCTAGATATTTTTAAAGTTCCACTGTGTTATCCTACAGTGACAAGGATATAACTGAGAATTGGAAAGCTTCCTCATTCATTTCATGCCTTCTCTGTTCCAGAGAGCCATCCCCACATAGGACTAGTGGGGGAGCAATTTCTATTACACAATAAGAGCAACTAGACTACAGGCAAAGTGTTTTGATATAGCACATGTTGGGGGCCATCTACTGTACCTGCTAACCTAATTAGTTCACATTTGAGGCTTTCATAAAAGGACACTCTTAGGAGGCTTCTGCTGGGCTTTTCTTTTCGTGTGTGCTAATTGTTATACCTACAATCACATAATCAACCTCTTGGGTTGCGAGGAAAAACAAGGATGTAAGTGGTTAATTGCAAATGCAAGTGGCCCATTGCTTGTGCAATCAGCAGACCTCCAGCATACTAAATTGGGTGCCTAGTTGTAGCATAAATATTCTAAATAGTAGAGGTTGTCCTTTTAAAACTGACTTCACAAGTTCACTTGCAATTTTCTCCAACACTTCAAGCCTTTGCAACTCTCCTATAAAAGGCATACACAAAACTGAAGCAAAAGATCGTGGCCGCTGGCACACTGCATGATTGTATTCCTTCGACTTTTCAAACTGTGTCTATTGGGTCCTCAAATCAGAAGTTTTAAAAGAAAAAATGAACTGGCAATAGATAAAGTTTGTATCCAGTTGTAACATTTTAATGCTATAGTACAATTCAATTACGTCTTTCAAGCATAAGAGCTGTTTTCAGTGTTATTTGCTAAATTTATCACACCAAATCCAAAATGAAAAACAGTAGTTAGCCATAAACACTGAGCTAATGGTATTCTTTCCACTCTAGATCTAATGAGGCTTAAACCTACACAACGGGAAATAATTTAACAACAATATTTACTTAGATGATTAGCCTGGTTCTCTGACCCATATGGTGACGTATAGCAATGTTATAAAGTGAATATCTTCCAGATGGATATTAAAGTCCCCGCCTCATTCATTCCAACAGTGAAACTGACAGATGGAGGGGACAAAGCTGGCTTATTTCTCTTAAATTTACCCCAATAATATGTGAATTCACTAAATCAGTTTTAACCTCCTGTAAAAGAAATTGTATAGGGTACCTGTAGGAAATGATTTTCAAAACTATGACACACCTGGCTAATTTTTGTATTTTTAGTCAAGATGGGGTTTCCCCATCTTGGCCAGGCTGGTCTTGAACTCCTGACCTCGTGCCTCAGCCTCCAAACATGCTGGAGTTAGAGGCTTGAGGTTAGCTGACCACGGTGGCAGGCGCCTGTAGTCCTAGCTACTAGGGAGCCTGAGGCAGGAGAATCGCTTGAACCCAGGGGGCAGAGGTTGCAGTGAGCCAAGATCGTGCCACTGTACTCCAACCTGGACAACAGAGTGAGATTCTGTCTCAAAAACAAAACAAAACAAAAAACACAACATACCATACCAACAATTTGTAATTGGGTTCCAAAAATTAGTGTGATTAGCTAGGACTTGCATCTAAGTTTGGGCTCTCCTGTGTGAACTTGGAAAAAGCAAAATTTTATGACATCTCAGTTTCCCCATCTGCAATACGGGAATTGTAATCCATAGCCTAATTCTCCAGAAAGAGTGATTTTTTAAATTTACATTAAAGTACTAGAAAGAATAAGTTGTTGTTCTGTTATTTATGGGAATTATTTAACATGGAAGTAAAGCATGGATTGTTAGGAAACCATGCCTCAGTTAGATCTGCAGTTGCCTGTTTACAATGAACTTTTAGCTTCTGACTTGCCTTACTTGGTTAATAATTCCAACAGCCACCTGTGAAGGGACCTCTGCTGAACAGGTATGTGTATCTATTTCCCTCATGTTTTTTGCAGATGTTTTAATTGTCAAACTGTCATGGAGCCAGCGGTATAGAAATAAGCTGTGATTTTACTTGACCCGAGATCACCTAATCCAACTCTCCTTCTTTTCTACCCAACTTCAATTTCCAGGTCAAGTTCGGAGTTTCATTCAGTGTGAAGTGGCATGCCCAAGAGCCAAAGGGTATTAAATAGCCCAGGAAGGATCCCACTCATGAATCCTGTTTTATTGTGGGACCAGTCTTTTATTTGAGCTGGAAGGCATCTTTGATTTCATATTATCTTCAGAAGTTTATGAGATTAAATCCATCAAACAAATCCCAGATGATTAGAACTGACAATCTAAACGCTGCTTTTAAGAATCAATTTTAAAAATAGCTTTGCATTAAAATAAAATTGCAATTTATTTATTCAATTTTCCATCCTTTTCAAGGATTTCTTTCACTTTCACCATGACACAAATAAAATCTTCAGGCACTAGTATTGGAAATAAAAAATTCCTTAATAAACTAAATAAGAGGCTAAGGAGTTAATGCCTATTAAGGGGTTCTTTTAAGTTGGTCACATAATGAGGTCAATACTTGACTCCAGAGGCATGAGTCATTAGTACATCAGGCTCAGGTATCATAAGAAGAAGGCTCTTACTACTGCCCCTGGAATCACACCAGATAGGAAGGACAGGGAGCTTCTTTGCATTGTGGCACTGAGAACTGGGCTCAAGACAAATCCAACAGCACCTCAAATTTTCCCTTTCTTGCAAACAGTGTTAGTAAAAATGCATGTCCTGTGTCAAGACAGCCTTTGGGAAATCATAAAATGTGGTACAAAAACAATATGATGAATTCATGTTCATATTCTCACCTTCTACTTTTAGCCCAAAAATATCAGCTTGTAAACATCCTAGCATGATAAAAACCTGTCTTTGGACTTTTACAAAGTAATCTACTCAATCAGTGATCCTGTCCAGCTCCCTGCAAAAAATTCATGCTCTGATAAACTCAAGAGGGTGTATGGCCATTAATCCTGTAGCTCTGCTTGCCCTTTGATATTTCTGTAGCAATTCTCCTTCTACTCACGAGGAAATCACCCATTTTACTGTGTTTACTGCTATATGATCAGTTTGCAGAATCTGTTTCTAACCAGGTACATCACATTTTAGTTATTTCCTCCAAAGCTCATCTACTTGCAACATAATAGGGTTATACATAAGGAGAGAATAACTTTTTCTCTTTTTTCCTTCCTACATCACAAAGCAAAAATAGAATATAAGCAAAGACATGTTTACAGTATGGCTTTATGTAAGAGGCAGGCTGATGTTAATGTTTTGATATGATTCAAAGAAGATAGAGATCAAATGCCATGTACCATGTCCCCAGCTACCCAGCATGCTCCATGAGCACTAATCTGAGATAAATCAATAATATGGAGTATAGAACATATAGGGCAAGAGAGGTGGTTCCTCTTCTCAAGGAAGAGGCAGTTTTGAGGGCATGTAGTTAAGGCTGACATTCAACACAGACCTGCATCTGTGAGTAAGGGCTCCTCTCTGAAAGAATCTAGGAAGGACATGTTCTCAGAAGTTATGGATGGAGCCATCTAGGAAGGTCAGATGAAAACCTGGTCATTAAGCAGGGAAGTCCTTGTGGATTGCTGCAAAGGATTTCCAGAAACCAAATCTGGGGAAGACAGAAAACAAATGAGGAAAGATTGGTCTTTCTAATCTATCATCTGGTGTTTTTAGAGAAAATGGCAGAGAAACATCCAATCACCAGCACCAAGTATCTGTGTTTTACAGAGGGAATGGGGAGAGCTGTTGTATCTGGAAAGTCTGTTAAATTAGAATGGTTTAAGAATGGCTTCTTTGGAAAGACGGAAAAGAGAGTTGCCTTGAAGTTTCCTAAAAATTATCTTTGGATTCTCTCTCACCTTCTCCCAAATAGCTTCTCTTTTCAACACCTGTCCCAATTATCTCTCTCCCAAAATTCCTCCAGCCACTCCCGTCTTGTCTCCCTTTCTCTAATCACTTTCTCTGTTCCTCTTCTCTTCATCACAAAGCTGCTCATGTTTTCCCGATGCATCCTTTCATTCCTTAGCTAGAAAATTGACCTTAAGTCCATTTAATCTCTTGATCCACCCCAGTAACATTCTTATGTATTGCACTACTCGTAAATGCTTATAGAATCTTGAACTTTTTCAGAAAAATGAAATAGCAATGAGTTAGTCAAAACCTGCAGTCTCTCAATTATACTTTTAGAAACCTCCATTTATTCTGCCGTGGTACATCTTTTTAAGAATTTTTTTTTCATTTATGCATTCACTGACTCACTCACTTGCTCTATCAAAAATTAATTTAACAAATATTAGTTTTTTATTTACAGAGGAACTCAGAAGCTGAAAAAAGATGACCAAGACATGATCTCCATCTTCAAAAGGTCACAGTCCTTCAGAGAAGACAGACAACAAAATAAATTCCAGCTGACTGTAATGTAAATACCTATAGAATCATATGGAAGCATACAAGAAAAAGCAATGATTTACTTGACAGACAAGGGAAATTTCAAAGCAAAAATGTATATTTCAGATGTTTATTAGGGGATGAGCACAACTTTGTCGACAGACAAAGGAATAAAAAATTGCAAATAACAATTATTGAGCTCATTGGTGCCAGAGACTGTGCTAAGCCCTTTCCACGGATCATCTTATTTAATCCTCACAATAGCCCCAGTGAGGAAGATGTTTTCATAATCTTTACCCAACAGATGATGAAACAGGCTTAGAAAGGTGAGTAGCTTACCCAAGGGGGCATTCCAGGCATGGAGAAACATGCATGCAAGGCACTGTGTGTGAATAAGTAGGAGGAATTAGGGCAATTATAGCAGTTTAATGTGCTTAGGATGCAATGCAGGAGGAATCCTATGGGAAAAAGGCAAGAAGTTGAGATAAGGACCATATCTGCAAAAACTATATCTAGAGTTTGAAATAAATCTATTAGGCAGCATGGAATACTTGGAGAATTTTCCCTCTCTTCTACCATTATGTTCACAATGTAAGAAAGAGGTGGACGCCCCCACCTCCATAGATCTATCCTGTTGCCTCTTTGCTCTGCTAATTAATTGCTGTGGTAGGATGTGAGGGCTGAAACATAGATGCCCTCCCTCTCCAGGGTGCTTGTCTTAAGCTACAATAACTATAATTTGGGTAACCCAAGCTTTCCATAGCTTCCCACTAGCACAAAACTCTGATAAAGGGAAGGGATTATAGTTACAGGGATTCCTTCAGCAGGAGAAAGTTTCCACCCTCAAGGATCACTTGAAGCCAGGAGTTCAAGGCTAGTCAGAGCGACATAGTAAAACCCCATCTCTACAAAAAAATTAAAAAATACAAAAATTAGCAGAACATGGTGGTGCATGCCTGTGGTCCCAGCTACCCAGGAGGCTGAAGCAGGAGGACTGCTTCAGCTCACCAGTCGAGCTATGATTATGCCATTGCCCTCCAGCTTGGGTGACAGAGTGAGACTCTGTCTCAATAAATAAATAAATAAGAAAAGAAAAGTTTCCACCCTCTATATTCTGTTCAGAAAGAAATCCTGCTGGATGAGAATTATAATGTGGTTCTCGTTCTAGGGAACCCTCTTGCTTAAAGTCATTTGGGAAATTTTCAAGAGAGAACAAGACTTCCAAAATCTAGAGATTCTTCAATGCAGTCGGCTACATTTTGAGCAGAAGGGTACATTATTTTCCTGGTTTGCCTTGGCTTTGACATACAAAAAGCTTTTAGGTGGCTCTTGCCTCAAGGCAATATTTGGATGTTCAAATCCTTCAGCATAAAGAGAAATTTAGGTATGTCAAGCAAATATCATGGACTCTTAATCATCCATAATAATAGATTTTAAAAACATAATTAGAAACACTTTTCAGTTAATAAATTCAGCCTTGTGAAGGCGCTCCTTCAAAACAGTAAGGGAATGATGTGAATGCCTGCTGTGATCTAGGCAGTAGGAGAGAGAAAGGAAGAGAATAATAAAAGGACAGTAAAACACAAACAGACACAACTGTATTGCTGGGTGATAGGTACAGTGTGACGAGGGAGTTGCAATGTACTCTGAGAATTTAAACAAAGGAGAAAGCTCTTCTCTCTGTTGAACTTTTTTTTTTCCGAGAACTTGGTGATAATTAACAAACTGAGTACTATTGGGATATCACTTCTGCTTCTTCTCCACAAGTGGAAGGTATATAAAAGTGAAGCAAAGAAAATGAATACTCTACAAATTGAAAAGCGTGGAACTGACTACGTGTCTGTTTCCCAGTGTATCCGGACAAATAAACACATCACCACCACTCTTGCATCGCAATAGTTTTGGATCTATGAACAATTTGTATTTTCCTGGACCTTGTTGGTCTTTGTCCCATCAGCTAAAGTATGACCCAGGCTAAAGCAAATAATTATGACAATAAGTGTTTCCAGGAATTCCCATGGGTTAGCAAACTTATTTGTTAAAAAAAAAAAAAAAAAAAAACACTCTGTCAATCATATATTGGCCACTTTTTTCCTATTCTGCTCTATTTCCTCCCCTTGAGTCCTTGCTCAAAATCACATAGTTAATAAGTAATAGAGCCAAGTCAAGACTCAAATCCAATTTTGTTGGACTCTGAATCTAATGCTTTTAACCAGACTAGATCCTCATTACCTATTCTCAAGAAAGAACAGGTCTCGGTAAAATTAGTATATTTCTAACAGTGATGATCCAGAAGACGTTGACAATGTCCTTATGAGTTTTTAAAGCTTGAATATTCTGCTGTTCAGCTAGAAAAAGAAAGCGAAAGGCCAATATGTAATTAAACACCACTACATTCACTCATGCATGTATCTGATTTACTTACTTGATTTATTAAATTAATTCCTTTTAATTATTCATTCAACATATATTCATTGTACATCTATGAACTGAATACTGCTAGAACTGTGTATATATTGTGAAAAGGACAGCCTAGCCACCTGTATTCTTGACGTTTACAACGGAACAGAAATCAACGTCCTCTAGAAAGCATCCTTTCCTTTACCCATTCTGTAGATCACCAGGCTCATATTACCAAAATTAACAGTGATTTGACAAACACAGCACAATCTTTCCCATCTTTCAAGATCCCTGGTGTGATCCTAATCTAACAAGCCATCTGTAAAGCTGTTACTGAAATAATCATGCCACTTTAAACAGAAAGCCCACTGGATAGAGAGAAAAGAGAAATGTAGATTGAATCTCATCTCTGTCACTATTAACTCTGGAAACTTAAATAAGTGAACTTCTTTAAGCCCCAATTATCTCATGTACTAAATTGGGAGAGGGAATAGATTTAGATTCAACGTGCTTAAGAATTCCTCTTTGAACACCTAAAATATGTCTGAATTCCACTAGGTATTTCCACATATTATATGTTATTTAAACCTCATTCTAATGATCAGCGAACTGAAGGCAAATGTTAGCCTGAATAAAGTTACATAGCTACTAATTGGCGTAGAGTTGGTTTGAACACAGGTGTCCTGATTCCACTTCAAGACTTGACCAGATGACCACAACGTGCTCTTCCAACTCAAAAACTCCATTCCTGTTACCTTTACAGTTTTATCTCTACTTCTCATCTCCTCAGAGACAACTCTTTAGTTAAAGTTGACTTCTGTTTCCCAAGCATGTTTTCCTTTGCTTATGTAGCCCACTTTTCTCTCTTACAAAAAAAATCTTATGCCATTGAGCCAGTTAAAGTCCAAAGCAATTGAAGTTCAAAGGAACCCATGTCCAGATTTTTTTTAATTGTAAAATTTTTTTTTTAATTTTTAAATATTACCTTGTTAAAGTCTAATAAAATTAAATCCTAGAATTCATCCGTGTGTTAGTCTGTTTTCACACTGCTATAAAGAACTGCCCGAGACTGGGTAATTTATAAACAAAGGAGTAAGACTCACAGTTCTGCCTGGCTGGGGAGGCCTCAGGAAACTTATAATCATGACAGAAGGCGAAGGGGAAGCAAGGACCTTCACATGGTAGCAGGAAAGAGAAGAGCAAAGGAGAAACTTCCAAACACTTATAAAACCATCAGATCTCCTGAGAATGCATTCATTATTGTGAGAACAGTGTGGGGGAAACAGCCTCCATGATCCAATCACCTCCCTTTCTCGACACGTGGGGATTACAGGGCCCTCCCTCAACACCTGGGGGTTATAATTTAAGATGAGATTTGGCTGGAGACGCAGAGCCAAACCATAGCAACTCTCTTCCACTTATTCTTTGTCTTCACCAGTGGGGTTCCATTAGTTCCCTTTAACAGCAGCAGCTTTGGATGTCTCCTTCAGACTTGAATGTGATTCATTCAAAACCTTTGAAGTTATATCAATCTAATGCAAAGCTTAGATGAGCTTCATGTTTTAAAGCATCCAAGAAGTTAATAAGCCTTCCAAGAAAATCCACCCACCAAACTTGGAAAAAGTCAGTCTCTAACCCCTAAAGGAGCTGCCTGAGACAAAATTATGACTGGAGAACACAGCATTGCCAGATAACAGTGACTCAGTGGTATCTGAGTGAAGAAGAGTAAGGAATAAGCTTTTTTTTTTTTTGAGACGGAGTCTCGCTCTGTCGCCCAGGCTGGAGTGCAGTGGCCGGATCTCAGCTCACGGCAAGCTCCGCCTCCCGGGTTTACGCCATTCTCCTGCCTCAGCCTCCCGAGTAGCTGGGACTACAGGCGCCGCCACCTCGCCTGGCTAGTTTTTTGTATTTTTTAGTAGAGACGGGGTTTCACCGTGTTAGCCAGGATGGTCTCGATCTTCTGACCTCGTGATCCGCCCGTCTCGGCCTCCCAAAGTGCTGGGATTACAGGCTTGAGCCACTGCGCCCGGCGTTTTTTTTTAGCCAAAGTATGGCTATGTCAGTTACCTAAAATCCACGATCTTTGAAGCTCAGTGAGCAGACACCTACCAGTGAGGGTTAATATTTTATGCATTCCCTGTATCCCACACTTCTTAATTTCCCCCATACACTCTTGCCTCCTGGTACTGCCCTGAGTCTGGGCTCTATCTAAACATAATATCCACCCTCTGTTGACTAGGAATGTTCAGTCTTTGTCATATGGTCCACTTCCATGCTTCTCTTACAGAATTGCTTAGCCCAAGGAAACCTTCCTGCCAGAGAAGATATTTGACTTCTTTCCCACATTTGTTTCAGCTGAAGTACACCGCCCCACGACCCTGCCACCCACCAACTGGATCCCTGAACTGAAGCTTTAATGCTATTTTCATGCCCGGGCTCTCAGGGGCCTAGTCCAGACTCTTTGCCCCATGTGTTCTTCAAGACACTGGCTTCCTCTGACTTGAATTCCATATTTTCTTTGGCATGGATTTTAGGATGTATGCCCACCTATGGAAACTGGATCTCCTTGAAACTCACCCAGAAGTTCTTTGAATATTTTTCATTTTTGAACCTGTGGGCTATTTACATGAATTCTGTCTTAGTCTCTCCACAGCTTCCTCCCCACTCCTGAATGCAGAATGGGATTTAGAACAGCCAACCTAGCATTGTATGGGTTAACATCCAGGCCTAACATTAGTAAACTAGAACTTCACCAGTACTTTGTAAAACCCAGTTGCCTTATGGACCAGCTAAAGTTTCCCACAGATGTTTTTCTCTCCCTAAAAATAGCCTCTTGCGTATGGACAAAACCTCTATAAACTTCCGTCATTCACCAAAGACAAAATATTGTGTGGCTGTCTTAAAGACTCTCACCCAGCTTACAGTAGTTAAACGTCAACTACATAACTATAAAAATGTATCTGTAGTTTTTTCAAACCTCCACAAATCACCAAAGTCAGAAGACCCTGCCCTCATACTAATTCCATGACCAAACACCACACATCTTGGCCCATCTCGCCACAAGTATATTTGCTTTCCAAAGTTCACCCTTTTGTTTTAATTTTTCAATCTCCGGCCAATACCAAAAATACTGGAAGACTGTAAAGTCATTTACCTGAAAACTGCAGTTCCCTCCTCCTGCCAACAACTTAGCAGCAGAAGGTGCCATGGAACAAACCAACCCAGAGCAAATACCCTGTAAGGAGAGGTGGGCTCCCTGGAAGAAGGGCAGAATCAAGCCAGTTGTTCTTCCCAAGTTTCCTAGCCAATATATCTCCCAACCTCAGCAATAAGAAGTGAGCTACAGGGGACAGAAAAGTCAGGAGATGTGCTAAGGGAAAACAAAATCAGGATTGGGGTGAACAATTACCCCTTCACAATGTCCTGTTCATCCCCAGCAGCACCTAACAGAGAGCTTTTCATTTAATGAATGCTCAATATTTACATAGTTATTGGCATGAAACTGAGTTGGAAAGAAACCTGGATGTTTTTCCTCTTCTGTTTTACTGTCATTCCAACAGAAGACCTTTGCAAATGTGCAAGAAGCAAACCCACCTGGAATGCACATTAATTCCTAGATCCCCCCCAATTCCCAGCACATGGGGTTAGTTAAGGGATGAGATTTTTTTTTTAATGAATCTAAGAGGTTTAATTGGAGAGTCCCTTAAAATTAGGTTCACAATCAGTCATTTCTTACTCTGGCTCAGGACATGTTTCCGACCAGCTGTTCTAGCTTGTTTTTCCCTCGTGGGCTAGTAGAAAATACCAAAAAAGCCTTTGCCTTGGAAACTTCACTGTCCTTACTGTCCAGGTGGCTGTCCCAAGGCTTACTCAAGGCCAAGCTTCCTTCATATCTGCATAATTACAGAATGTTAAACCCAGAAAGGATAACACAAACCATCTAGGATAATGCTCTCATTCCTCCGTTCAAAAAACTGAAGTCCGGGGAGAACAAGTGATATGTCCAGGCTCCCTCAACAACTGCAATGGCAAACATATGACTGGAACTGAGGCTTGTGACATTGTGAATGAGAATCTCACTGCTCTGACGTCTTCTTTATAGTCTTTGGACCAGGGGCCACTGTTTTGGTTGCTCTAAACTAGTGACTTCAATGTCATATACTGGGAAAAATGGGAACATGAACTAAAACAATTATGATTCCATTGAAATGTTTTGCATGTTTCTCTTAGGGCCAGTGATGGAGAGGTGCAGACATTCTTGGTCTAAACCTGCTTGACCTCTATTTGATTGAAAGCAACATCTGGTTTCCAGGCTTCCAGCAGTGTTTCTCCTATGGAGAGGTAGCCAATTGCAGACAGATGTGACATTTCCTCAACACATTGTGTTGACATCAGTTGCATATACCTTATTTGAACAATGGGCAGCCAAGCTTCTCAACACCTTTAAATCTGAAGCAATTCCAGCCCAATATAGCCCAAAAGATATTCTCTGTGCAGACTTGTCCACAGAGAGATGTAGAATGAGTCCAGATCCCACACTAGCCATCCCCATCTATTTTATTTTCGGCTCTGTATCCTGTCATTTGAGTCCCAGTCATTCCCATTTATACCATAAATGGGAATTGCAGAACACAGAGCTAAGTCATGAATAGGTATATGGCCTATAAAAAATGAATACACCTTCAATTCCAGCCACCCAAAAAGCCCCCAGATAGAACACTCTCTTACAGCCGTCATGTGGCGACTTCATTCTTACAGGGGGTCTGCAGCCTCTCCCTAATCCACTCTCTCCTACCTATCTCTCTGTACTCTTATTACCCTATACCCCATGAAGTAGACAGGCAGACACTGTTACCTCCAACTGCCCAAAGAGGAATCTTCAGTCTAGAAAGGAAATGTGTCTGGCAAGAGGTCACCTAAGTAATTCGTGGCAAAGCTAGAATTAGATTCTAATTCTTGCGTTTATTCCAATGGATCACAGAGAAAAGTCACACAAACATTCAAGAGTTATTAAAGTTATTAATGTACCATGAAAATGCCACTGTTATTTACACTGTCAGTATTTTTATCAATTACAATAGCTAGGATTATCTTTTCTATGGTCTTTTCTCAGAAAGATGACTGAAGTGGCTCCTTATTTTATGAATTGCAGGACATCAGTGGCATTGTTTAGGTTTCCTTCCAGGTCAGTTCTATGTCTTAATGTTTCTCATTTCCCAGCTTTACCTAAAAATGGTTAATGTTTCCCATTTCCCACCTTTACCTAAAAATTACCAATAAATGGTATTTATTGAGTACTTACTATATGCCAGACACTTTTTATAGTGCATTGCAAAAGTTAACTCATTTGATGCACGTATGAAATGGAAATTCATTTTATCTTCATTTCACAGATAAGGAAAGCCAAGCACAGGTAGTTAGAAATAGAAACAGGACTTGAACACAGACAGCTGCCATAGCCCATGCTTGGGATTCCTGTGCTGCACTCCTTCAAGGCACACGCTAAAGCCTCTGACCCCCATGATCAGGCTGAGTAGTTGTTTCATTCATTGAAAAGTTAGCTAAAGCAGGAAGTCATTACAATATAAATACATATCTATATTTATTGTACACATTTAAGTTAAAGCAGCATCTTTTCAGCAACTTATTTTTTAAGTTTTTCAAAACCACTTGACTTCATTTTCAAGAAACAAGTCACTCTTTTAAATGGGGTGATACGGTTTGGCTCTGTGTCCCCACACAAATCTCATGTCAAATTGTAATTCCCAGTGTTAGAGGAGAGACGTGGTGGAGAGGATGAATCACGGGGGTGGACATCCCCCTTGCTGTTCTCCTGATAGAGTTCTCAGGAAATCTGGTTGTTTGAAAGTGTGTAGCACCTCCCCTTATCATGTGAGGACATTCCTGCTTTTCCTTTGCCCTTCTGCCATGATTGTAGGTTTCTTGAGGGCTCCCCAGAAGCAGAAGCCTGTGCAGCCTGCAGAACCATGAGCCAATTAAACCTCTTTTCTTTATAAATTACCCAGTCTCAGGTCATTCTTTATAGAAGTGCAAGAACAGACTAATCAGGGGGTTTATATTTAAATGGTCTGCATAATTATAATAGCAAGTTTTCACGTGCATAAACAGGTTTGAGAAGAAACATAACTGGATCTTGGAAAACACACAAACCAACTAAGAGCATGCAGTAGAGCATTGGTATCACTGAATATGTTGGCAAGATGGAAAAAGAATCAGACTGATGAGCTGAGTAAATAGGGGTTAATGTAGCTTCTGCTATGTCTAATGCTGAGATGCTATTGTGCTAGTAGATATGCTATTATACAGCATATCTAAGTGGCTCATAATGTCTGCCTTCTGCCATTTCTAAATGAAAATTAATAAAACAATGACTAATATAAGCACCCTAACTATTGGTTTAGAAAGAAAATGTCACATTGATTCAGGAAAACAGTAGACAAAAGGAAGAGCACAAGAGGCTTAGGAACTTACTAGCTGTGGGAAAAGGTGAAAAGAGGAGACAAAGGCAATTCTGAATTTTTATGTCCGAGTGTTGGGAGAATGAAGAACAGCATGAAGTTCAGAATGTCTGATGCAGATGAGAGGGTGCTGTCTACATAATAACAATTATTATTAATTTGAAGACAGTGGGACATACAAGAGTAAATACTCATTAGAACATTGGGATCAAGTATTAAACTAAGGTCAATGTTGGAGAGAAAGTTTATATCTTCTGTCTACTGAGGCCATAAGAAAAAAAGAGAGAAAAGGGAGAACAGATTTTTAAAAAAAACAATAGCAGAATCTTTTCATAGTGTTGACGTGTACAAATTAGGATTCTGGAGGAACACAGTAGAGGGGTCGTCCACAGCTTCCCCATCATGGCAACCGGCACCCCCTCAAGAGCTTAAGGTACAGAATAAAATCACTTTCTTTTAACAGTCTAATGCCAAGTAACTCTAGAAATGCCCTTGCTCCTTCTTCTCCAGGTTATTCCTTCCATGATAACTCCAAGACTTTGAGGAATGCCTGTTCCATCCAACGGATCAGTTGTGAATGTCAGTACTTTGAGAAGAAAAAGTAAAACAAACAAAATAAACATTGATTCATCCAAGAAGCCCAGTTATCTTAGAATTTCCAAGGAACAAGAAATACACAGTTTGTGTATAAAGGTTAATCCAGCTTGCCTGACAGTGAGGAAAGAAGGCAAGACAAAGTAGTACAGACAGGATTAAAAAGAGACAATTGCCAGACAGGGCACACAGGTGCCTTAGAGTATGGCTATTGAACATGGCAGACTGGTACTCCACGGGCTGATGAACTGTAGATGGATTATGCATCATCAGTGAACCTGTTAACCCAGAAAGCTGGTCCAACGCCTCTCTGGAAAAGAGATGCACTTATTGTCCAAGAATCACTGTCACAGTACTCTGGTAATTTTCTTTTCACCCAGGGGCAGAAAAGGAATCGTCCCTCCCTGCAAGGTTACATTCCACTGTCAAAGTTTCATTCTTCCCCTGAGTACAGTGTTTCTGCTGTTATTATGTTTTAATCACATGTTCATGCATATATCACCACACCCTTAGCTAAGTCTTTTAGCTATGCTATGTGCCTAAAGTACTTCTCTCAACTTTCTCATCCCAGCAAAAGAGAAAGTAAAGCAAGTTCTCTGCATCTCAGTCCCCAGATCAGATTCCATTCCTGTCTCAGAATAATTAATTTTCTTTATGCAAAAAATCCACTCAGTTTTGCTATTTCTAGCCGTCTATGCTTCTAGATAGAGAAAAGATCTAATACCTTACTGGCAATGTGCTGAATGTATTACACACTAAAACACTATTGTTGTTTATTAGCATGCATCAGAATTTTGGACAGATAAGAAAAAGCAAACAAATTAATATTTAATAGTAGAATAGTTCTACATTCCAGTTTTCCATAGAGATGTTCCCAGCAGACCTCAAAACCCTCTACTTAGATAGCCATCTACTGTTTACTACGGTCTTTTTTATTTATTACACTCTTGCTTCACACTTTTCAATTTTTGCACTTTTACAAAGCAAGAAGCCCAAAAGAATTTTAGCACTAGAAGAAAGAAATGAACCACATTCCCCAGAGACGGAAGTTTGAGCCGAACTCATGGGCAATTCATAAATTCATTTATAGTCAGTTCCCTAACATATCTGCTCAGGGGAACACGTATTGGTGCCACCACTGAAACAGACATCATCTTTCCAGATTTTAAATTGTAGTACTATTCTTCTTGAGATGTGTTGCTTTCCTTGCTAGATAGTAACGGGAAGAAAATAAATCACAACTGATATTTTAAAGTAATGTTGCTCATTCTATTCATTGTAAAAATCACAAAATGACTAATAGAAATTAAAATTGTTTACAGCCTCACTCCTCCTTGAAGCAGCTACCATTAGCATTTGGTTATGGTCACTTACTGGTCTTTATTTTATATTTTATTTATTTAGCTATTTTTGCACAAAATTGTGGTATTAGTTATACATTTGACATCTTTGATGTATATTTTATTGGAAACATTTTCTCACACCATTAAAAATGTATCAAAGTACTGCATGATCTCACTTACTTGTGGAATTTATAAGAGTTGATCTCATAGAAGTAGCGAGTAGCATCGTGGTTACCAGAGGCTTGAGCGGTCAGGGGAGATGAGGGACAGGGAGATATTGGTCAAAGAATATATAATTACAGTTAGGAAGACTGTCTGAAAATATCCATAATAGGCAAATACATGGAGGTAGAAAGTAGAGGTGATTGCCTAGGGTAGGGAGAAGAGGGGCAAAGGATGAGTGGAGGGTGGGGAGAGAAATGGCAAAGGACAACTTATTCAGTGTTTTTGAAGGGTGATGAAAATTTTCTAAAATTGATTATGATAATGGTTGCACAACTGTGATAAAACTAAACACCATTGGACTTTACACTTTAAGCAGATTAATTGTATGAGATGCAAATTATAGCTCAATAAAGCTGTTTTTTAAGAAGAAAAGGAAAAGTTATCAAAACATTTTGTGGCTGCATAATATTACAATGTAAACATCCATCATCGTCTGCTTAACCCATCCCTGTTGTAGGAACACAAAGACTTTTTCCACTTCTTGTTTTCATCTGTATCACTGCAATTGCCACCTTTTAAGATTAACATTCACTCTCATTCATTGGCTGCTCGGTCTCAGGCAAGTTACTTGATGTATGTGTAAGGCATCTGTTCCTTCACCTATAAAATGGGGATAATAATAATCCTGTAATCCTATGGTGGCTTGGAGGATTAAGGAGTTTATATTTGCAAAGTTCTTAGAATAGTGCCTGGAACCCAGTAAATACCACAAAAGTTTTGATGATGAAATAAGTAAATCTTTAGCTTTTATTTGTACAGGCCAAATATTAATGCAGAAAACTTTGTTCTCAGCCTTGCGCTGGAGGTTAAGAGGAAAAAAAGAGGATAAAGTATTAGAAGCTCATGGCATTCTTCCCACCTTTAGTGAGGCATTTGGTGATCCTAGAGAGAGCACATAGCAGGTGATAATTCCATACCCAAACACAAAATGTACACATAAATTTATCTTCAAGAAAGAAATCTTCTTTCTACAGATCAATAGCTAGATAATGGAATGCTTAGTGTCTATAATGAGAAGATGGAAATGTTACCCACTAGATTATTGCAGAAAATTTTTGTCTGTTCCCAAAACACATCCTTTTTTATTAGGATTTTATAGCCTTTTATAATGTTATGACATATAAGTTTAAAAATTAGGTTATATATATTTGTTCACAAAATATATATTTTAAAATAGGTAAAAAAGAAAACCACCAAAAGTCTAGTTATTTAACTGTGAACAGAAATATAATTTTGTTGATTATCTTTTCATCGTATATCCTTTCAGACTGCTTTCCCATTCATGCCTAACAAATAGTTTCTATTCAATACTATGCATATTATTCTACAACTACCATTTTTTGTTTAATATGAGTGTCTTTCCTTAATGATAAATCACAACTATATTATTTTGTGAAAATCCTATTTATGAGTGCATGATAACTGACTCAAATGAATATACCTACTATTGCACAGTTATAAACTTCTTGCTATTATAAACAAGACTGCAGTAAGGATCTTGAGATACATATCTTTATATACTTGTCCAATTCTTTTCCTTAGGATAAGTTCCTCAAAACAGAATTGCTCTTCCAATCATATGCATATTTCAAGACCTTTGCCAAATTGCCACCCAAAGTATCAACTCTCACCGGGATCGTATGAGAGTGTCCCCTTTCTCACAACACTAAGGAGTTTCATCCTTGTAAACTTCACCAACATGATAAATAAAGTGTAATATCTGATACACATATTTACATTGCTTTGACTACCAATAAAGTCTAAACTTTTAAAGATAATGTATTTTTAAAGGGCATATCTAATAAAGAATCTAGTAACGGGGGGACAAAGACTAAAGATATCATAACGTAGTAGTTCTTAAAGTTATTTAGGTTGTGGGCCCCTGAGAATCTGAAAAAAAAAAAAGCCATTAAGTGAGGCACAAGTACCCACAAAATGTTGCATATAATTTCATAAGTCTTCTATAGGCTATCAGTGGGCTTAATGATGCACAAAGGTATCTGTCTCAAATTAATGTTAAATGAGAAACCACAAATTCATCACACTTCCACCCTACTTTATTGGAACATGGCCAGCCAACTTCTGTTTCCCAGTAGCAGTGCACACAATTAGAACTGATCTCACCAGAACTTCTCTAGCTGTGCTATATTTAAACAACATCTCAACACAAGAAAGGTAAGCAAACTGGAAAGCACCAGCTTTAGTAATGGATGATTTGGGCAGATAAGCCATTTTTCTTCAAGGCATTCGAGGCTGTGAGGTCTAAGAGAGAGCCCAGGACACCAGCAAGGAAGCACTGAGGTTGAGTCATTAATCCTCAGATAAGTCACATACAGTTCCAAGAGCTATTAGCCCTTACAGATTTTATAAAGCTTATGGGAAGAAAATGAGTCCAGGCGATCTCCTTGGAGAAAATCTGCTGTAAAATAGCCAATCTCAAAGAAGTACATTAGGGGATAGTTATTAACTTCTCTCACAAATTTTTCATTTGACAATAGGTTTTATTATAGGTCTTCCCTAAACAGTACCTAAGAGCATTTTAAAAATAATTCAATTTTCAAAAATGTGATTTACCACCCACTTGTATAAAATATCTTGTTCTCCTGAGACTAAAGATGTTCTACACCAATAAACTATTTCAATGCATCATCTGTGACTCCTTGGGAGACCACAATACTTGACAGATAGCAGGAGTAATCCACTGTGTTATTACAGAGGCTGTACTCAGAAGGATAATCAATAGATTGGTGTCAACCTGAGGCACATTGGGGGAACATCACTAGTGGATTTCCTTTTGACTTTGACTTAGGAATATTGGTACTCTATGTGTCTGCCAGTGGTGTGCATGATGGAATAGTTAGCACAACATTAAGCTTTACAGGTGACACAAATTTAAAGTGCCTGGTATTTTGCATTGGAAGATTAAATGCCCTTTTGTATTTGAAGAGTATCCAGAAATAAAGACAATTGAACATGAAAAGGATGTGTGAAGGAGAGTTTCACTGGAGAGAAACAATGTGAGCAACCAGCTGAAGAAAGGGCCACAAAGAAGAGAGACCCTACCAGTCTTGAAAAAGCATAGCAACCAAAAGAGATAAACAGTCAGAATTGAAGATATGATGACATTGGACCAATAATTGTGCTTCAATTTTAAATGATGCCACTTGCGTGTTAATTTTATATTTATCAAACACCTACTCTGGGCCAGCTGGCATGATGCTGAGATATGTGAATATAGCCACAATTACTCTATCTTTCCAACAGATCATTTTTGATAAAGGAGCACGTTTTAGCAGGGACTACAATCCCGGAACTTTTTCTCAGCGTTGGAGGAAGCATGAAGACTGGAAATCTATTGAGGGAAAGGCACAGAACAAATAGGTTTAAAATGCAAGACTCCAATTTAAAAGATAAAGTAACTTGGGCTTTTCAGCTTCAAGGGTGATCTGATAGAGGTCTCATGGAGGTAACCAGATATTTTCCATTTACTTAGAGTGGTACTTCTTTTAAATGGGCCTAACCTACTTCCTCAGGGTATATATAAAGACAATTCGGGGATAGTCAAAGTAAAATAAGTTTCAAACGAATAATATGGGAATCTCTTCTGTAAAACTCTGACAGTGCAATACTCCTTTTTGGCTAGGGTTCAATAGGTCCCTCTTAAATGAAGGATATGGTTCATGGCCTCCCATGTCCCTTCTAATTGACACTATCCATAAACACTGATGAATGTTTTTCAGATTCTCAAATTGGAAAATAGCCCATCACCTGGGCAAGAATAAACATTTTCCAGACTTGTTTGACTCTTAGGCGTTCACTCCTATTGCTTAACATTTTATCTCAGCCGCTTTCTATGAGACTCTAAAACTCTAATTGATATATGGCTGGGGTTAGGGGTGCTGCTAAATTGAAGCATTACAATGATTACATTTTAAAGTTCATAAATATTTCTCATTACACAGGCACAACTCTATTCTGTAGATGTTTTTCTTAACTTTGTTCATTCATTTCTGGTAACTTTTCTAATTTAAAAAGCAATACGTACTTACTAAACATGTAGAAAATGCATTTAGAAAATTTAGTAAACTCAGGTAAGCAAAAGCAGAAAATAAAATCGGCCCCACTCTATGGCTCAAAGATTACCATTATTCACATTTTTATTTCATCTGGCCCATGATTTTGGCATGTAGTCTTTTCTCTGTGCCACACACTTCTGCACGTAGGACATTCCCATGGGCTTATCCAGATTTGGACAACTGGGCTGCAGCATACAAAAAATAACCTTTGGTTTATTCATAATTCCTACAGTAACTGCATTCATTTTTCACACCTGAAGCAGAGCAACAACATAAAATAGTGGGTGGAAATTGGCACAGTGGTCATGAGTCCAGTATTAGGCCTGCTAAATTTAAATCTACACCTTCTTATCATTTAATCTTGAGCAAGACAGGTAATTCCTAAGTCTGTTTCCTCGTCATTGGAATAGCTAATAAGATTGCCTACCTAAAGAGCTTATTGTGAGAATTAAATGAATATTTGTAAGGCAGGGTCAGTACAGTGTCTGCCACACCGAGCAGGCTCAGTAAGTGTTGACACTTGTTTTCTTGTTTTGTTTTTTGTTTTTATTTTGAGACGGAGTCTTGCTCTGTCACCCAGGCTAGAGTGCAATGGTACAATCTCGGCTCACTGCAATCTCCGCCTCTTGGGTTCAAGCGATTCTCCTGCCTCAGCTTCCTGAGTAGCTGGGATTACAGGTGTCCCCTACCACATCCAGCTAATTTTCGGATTTTTAGTTGAGATAGGTTTTTCCATGTTGGCCAGGCTGGTCTTGAACTTCTGACCTCAGATGATCTACCGCCTTGGCCTCCTAAAGTGCTGGGATTACAGGCATGAGCCACATGCCCGGCCAGCACTTTTTTTTTTTTTTTTTTGTATTATGATTATTACTGTTTTCCAAATGAGAGCTCTGTAAGTGTATATGCATGCAGTCTCTTTGTTTGGAAGTCATAGTGATCATCTGTCCACATTAATCAATGTTGTTTTAAAATATAACTTTTAAATGTCTGCATAATAGTCCATTACTGCACGTATTACAAATTCTTTAACAAATACCCTACATAGGATATCCAAGAATTTGCAATTGTAAATAAACCAAAGGGATTTTTTTTTAGCAATTATATTACTGCTTTATGGAAACTTGCCTCATCTTTACCCATAGACTGAGAGTGAATAATGTAATGTGTCTTTTTACCTTTTTATACCAAATTGTTATCCCACAGTAAGCTAGGATAAAGGAAGGGAAGGGAAGGGAAGGCAAGGGAAGGGAAGGG
>NW_016818301.1:41094-93504 GCF_001698545.2 Rhinopithecus bieti
AATTGTTATCCCACAGTAAGCTAGGGTAAGGGAAGGGAAGGGAAGGGAAGGGAAGGGAGTCTGAATAATTTTACCAGTTTAGGGGTAGTATTTTTTGATGTATTATGTTAAAAGATTCTGCCAGTCTGGATGTAAAGAGAAAAATATGTTCCATAAAACTTCCCAGAAGAGAAATAAAAGTAAATATGTTCTGTCATGTGGTACAATTAAATTTTAACTTTTCATGAATGTTCTCCATCAATCAATGATACAATTTCAAATTGTAAATAGCTTACTAGGATCAAAACAAAATCAAAAATAGGCCACAAATTGATACAAATAATTTTCTCTCTGAGGTGTTGATTGAATAAAATGGAACCTCTTTGAGATCCAATTAAGAAAAACTCTCCAGGAAGCCATAAATGACCCAATGTATCTTGTGGGCTTACAAAATAGCTCAAAAGTGGAAGAAGCTGTCTGCTGTTATATTTACTTTTGTGTTTGCACAGAGCATTGTTCTAAAAAAATCATCTTAGAAATCATCAGTATATTGATGTAAAGTTTTCATGAATCTTGTTAGGGCCAAAGAAGAAAGAAAGACGAAAATAAGGAAGGAGACTAGTACTTTATTTGTTTTATTGTATCTCTAGACTAAGTGCTTTTCCATGCATCTCATTTAATTAAGGAAATTTGAAGTTTCAATGTATTAATATGAACTCCAAAGTAATCTACCAGGTTGTGAGTAAAGAATCAGGAAAGCGTGCTGACAAAAAGCTGCTCTCACGGTGCTGGAATAGAGACCTAGCTCAAGCCTGGAGTTAACGGAATTCAGCTACTGCTGAAATCATGAAATATTTTTAGCCCAGCAGCATTTGTTTTTTTAATTCTCATTCTTGAAAGAATCAAACCCAATTTCCTGAGGTGTAACTTTCCAGTTTAATTTTCAAGGAAACAAGCTTAAAAAAAAAAAAAAAAAAAAAGAATATCCCTCTTATGAAAAGGAAGCAGACCAGCCCTGATCAACAACGATACATAATGTATTTTGAATGTGACAGGTGGGGCTCCTCCTTCCCCCTTGACTTCTCACATGCAAATGTCCATCACCATCACCAAGCATCCACTGGGTCTCCCATAGAATAGAGAGTTATGCAAAGAGAATTCCACAGACACACTTCCCTGTCTCTGCACCTTCTCAAAGTGTGCAGAATTAGCTCCCTTTGACTACAGATGTTCAGAGGATTCTGCTGGTGCCTCGTACAAGCTGTTTGTTACTTTGAGAAAAATGTGTCCAATCACAAATCATAAGAACAGATTGTCAGGCTGCCAAAACTTACAATTCTGGGCCTTACTATCATCATTGTTATAGTCATTGTTGTGGTTATTGTTATTAAACATTGCGCCTAACCAAGAACTATTTCCCAAAACATGAATTTAATACAATTAACTATCAAGACTGTCTCTTACCTCTCCTTTCATTTTATCTATATCTCAGTATAAAAATAAGCAATTATTAGAATGACTATAAATGGCCTCCTGAGAAGAAAGGTTACCACTTTTCTCTGTAAAATATATAAAAGTGCTAAAGTACAGTTTCCAATATTATTTATCCATTCCCAATTGCTCACTATTGGCCACTGTACCATATGGCATCTTAGTGTTACACTTACAATAATACATTCAGCATTCACAATAATCCTATTGAGTAATTACAGTTATTGCTTTTATAGATTAAGACACTAAGGCTTAGGGAGGCCAAGGAACATAACCAGAGCTGCACACTTCGTGAGCAGTAAAGTCATGATTGGAACCCAGGCCTTCTGATTTAAGTCCTTTGCTCTCCCACTATCATTTAATACTTTTACACCTCCAAAACGCCTTTAATAAATTCAAAGCTGCAACCACTCTCCTCACTACCATTTCAACTGTTCTCTGTTATGCTTTAAGCATCAGTTTTTTCTATAGATAAAATGTGCTGATTGGATTATTGAAACCCCACCTGACTGTCTTAGAGCTAATTTTAACAGAATGAGTCACAGCTTATTCAAAACATTCATTGGGCAGATTGAAATTTTCAAAGCAGATAGACACGGTAAAATAAAAGTTATTAATTTGTTGCATCTCTATGTGGAGACATAGGCTAATGATTTTTTTTCTTGTTCCAGTCATTTGAAAAAGGGAATAAGTGATAGGGAGGTAGAGCAAGACAGCCAAATAGAAGCCTCCCGTGATCATTTTCCCTCCCTGCAAGAACACCAAATTGAACAACTATCCATATAAAAAAGCACCTTCACAAGAACCAAAAACCAGGGGAGTGATCACAGTGGTTTTAACATCATATTAAGGAAAGAGGCACTGAAGACGGTAGAAGACATAATCTTGAATCACTGACACCACCAGCCCCATCCCACGGCAGCAGCCCAGTGGCACAGAGAGAGAATCTGTGCACTTGGGGCAGGAAGAAAAATGTGGTAATTGTGGGACTTTGCATTGTAACTCAGTGCTGCCCTGTCACAGCAGAAAGCTACATGGGCAGAACTCAGCTGGCCCACACAGAAGTCACATTTAGAGCAACCCTAGCCAGAGGGGAATTGTCCATCCCAGCTCAGAACCTGAGCTTCAGCAAGCTCCGCCACAGTGGGCTAAAGTTTTGTGGGTCCTAAATAAAACTGAAAGGCAGTCTAGGTCGCAAGGACTACAATTCCCGGGCAAGTCCTGGTGCTGTGCTGGGCTCAGAGCCAACGGACTTGGGGAGCACATGACCCAATGAGACACCAGCTGGGGCAGCCAAGAGACTGCTTGTGTCACTCCTTCCCCAACTCCTGGCAGTGCTGCTCACAGTTCTGGAAGTGACTCTTTCCTTCTGCTTGAGGACAGGAGAGGTGAAAGCAAAGAGGACTTTATCTTAAACTTGGATACCAGCTCAGCCACAAGAAAATTTGGCACCGCTAAGAGTCCTAAGGCCCTCATTCCATGCCCTAGCTCCTGTATGACATTTCTAGACATGCCTTGGGCCAGAAGGGAACCCATCACCTTAAAGGGAAGGACCCAGTCCTGGCAGAATTCATCACCTGTTGACTAAAGAGCCCTTAAGTTCTGAATAATGAGTGTTGGCAACAAGGCCATACTCACCATGGGCCTTGGGTGAGACTCAGAGCCATGTTGGCTTCATGTGTGACCCAGCACATTCCCAGCTGTGGGGAGAGATCCTTTCTGCTTAAGGACAGGGAATAGTAAAGAGAACTTTGTCTTACAGCTTGGGCACTAGCTCAGCCACAGTGGGGTACAGTAGTATGCAGGTTCCTAGAGTCCCCAATTCTAGGCCTCCGCTCATGGACAGCATTTCCGGACCTCCCTGGGGCCAGTGGGGAGCTCACTTCCCTGAAGGGAGAGATGGAGGGCTCACAGCATTCAGCACAATCTGACTGAAGAGACTTTGGGCCTTAAGTGAATATTGGCAGTTTCCAGGCAGTAATCACCACGGGTCCAGAGCAGTGGCGGCCACAGAGAGAGACCCTTCTGCTTGAAAAAAGTAAAGGGAAAAATGGTGAGGGAAGAGTGGGAAGCACTTCGTCTTGCAGCTTGGGTGCCAGCTCAGCTGCAGTAGAATAGATCACTGGCTAGATTCCTAAGGTTCCCAACTCTAGGCTCTGGCTCCCTGATGGCATCTTTAAACTTGCCTGGGAACTGGGAAACTCATCACCCTAAAAGGAAGGACACAAGCCTGGCTGGATTTACTACCTTCTAATTGTAGAGTCGCTGGGCCTTGAGTGGATATGGGCAGTAGCCAGGAAGTGGTCACCACAGGCCTTGGGCAAGATCCAGTGCTGTGCTGGCTTTGGGTCTGACCCAATTCAGTCACAGCAGTGATGGCCACAGAGGTGTTTGTGTTACCCCTCTCTCAGCTCCAAGCACCTCAGCACAGAGAGTCTTCATTGTTTGCAGGAGAGTAAGGAAAGAGAACAAGAGTCTCTTCCTGGTAAGCCAGGGAATTCTCCCGGTTCCTACCTAAGACCACCAAGGCAGTACTCTATGAGTCTGCAAGAGCCACAGTGTTACTGGGTAGGGTACCCTGTAATGCAGATTCCAGCTGCAGTGACCAAAGACTTAGCTCACAACACCCAAGTCCCTTCAAATACTTGGAAAGCCTTCCTGAGAAAGATGAATACAAACAAGCCCAGACTGTAAAGACTACAATAAATATCTAACTCTCCAATACCCAGACACCAAGGAATATCTACAACTATCAATACCATCTAGGAAAACACAACCTCACCAAATGAACTAAATAAGGCACTAGTGAACAATCTCAGAGAGACAGAAATATGTCACTTTTCAGACAGAGAATTCAAAATAACTGTTTTGAGGAAGCTCAATGAAAATCAAGATAACACAGAGAAGCAATTCAGAATCCCATCAAGTAAATTTAACAAAGAAATTGAAATAATTAAAAATAATTATAAATAATAAATAATTTAAAAGAATCAAGCAGAAATTCTAGAGCTGAAAAATGCAACTGACGTACTGAAGAATACATTCGAGTTCCTATAACAGTAGAATTGATCAATCAGAAGAAAGAATTAGTAAGCTTGAAGAAAGGCTATTTGAAAATACACAGTCAGAGAAGACAAAAGAAAAAAGAATAAAAAGGAACGAAGCACACCTACGAGATCTAGAAAATAGCCCCAAAAGGGCAAATCTAAGAGTTATTGGCCTTAAAAAGGAGGTAGAGAGAGAGAAAGAGATCATGCTAGAAAGTTTATTAAGAGGGATAATAACAGAGAACTTCCTAAAACTAGAAAAAAGATATCAATATTCAACTACAAGAAGGTTATAGAACACCCAGAAGATTTCACAGCGATAAGACTACCTCAATACATCTAATAATCAAACTCCCAAAGGTCAAGGATAACGAAGGGATTCTAAAAGCAGTAAGAGAAAGGAAACAACATAAAAAGGAGTTCCAGTACCCATGGCAACAGACTTCTTAGTGGAAATCTTACAGGCTGAGAGACTGCCATGACATATTTAAGGTGCTGAAGAAAAAATCTTTTATCCTAGATTAGTACATCTAGTGAAAATATCCTCCAAACTTAAAGGAAAATAAAAACTTTCCCAGACAAACAATAGCCGAGGAATTTTATGAACACCAGACCTGTTCAACAAGAACTAAAGGGAGTTCTTCACCTTGAAAGAAAAGGATGGTAATGAGTAATGAGAAATACTCTGAAAGTACAAAACTCACTGGCAATAGTAAACACACAGAAAAACACAGATTATTATAACACTGTTACTGTGGTGTTTAAACTACTCAGATCTTGAATAGAAAGTCTAAAAGATGAACCTATCAAAAATAACAACAACAACTTTTCAAGACATAGGCAGTATATTCAGATATAAACATAAACAATAAAATGTTAAAAAGCAGTGGGATGAAGTTAAAGTGTAGAGTTTTTGTTAGTTTTCTCTTTGCCTGTTTGTTTCTTTGTTTATGCAATCAGTGTTAAGTTGCCATCAGTTTTAAAGAATTGGTTATATTATTTGCAAACTTCAGATAGCCTCAAATAAAAAATGTACAACAGATACACAACAAATAAAAAGCAAGAAATTCAAATATACCACCAGAGAAAATCACCTACAGTAAAAGGAAAACAGGAAGAAAGAAGAAAGAGATCACAAAGCAACCAGAAAACATAATGAAATTGTAAGAGTAAGTCCTTATTTATCAATCATAACATTAAATGTAAAGGAACTAAACTCTTCAATCAGAAAACATAAACTAGCTGAATGGATTTTAAAAAATCAAAATGCAAGTGATTTGTTGCCTACAAGAAATACACTTCACCTGTAGTAAGGATAAACATAGCCTGAAAATAAAGGAGTATCGAAAGATATTCCATGCAAATGGAAGCCCAAAAAGGGTGGAAGTAGTTATAGCTAAATCAGACAAAATAGATTTCAAGACGAAACCATAAGAAAAGACAAAGAATATCACTATATATTGATGAAGTGCTGCATTAAACAAGAGAGCATAACAATTGGATATATATACACAACCAACACTGGAGCACCCAGATAGTAAAAGCAAATACTTTTACTAAGGAGACAGGCCCCAACACAATAATAGCTAGAGACATCAACACCCCACTTTCAGCATTGGATGGATTGTCCAGACAGAAAATCAACAGAGAAACAGTGGACTTAATCTGCACTATGGACCAAAAGGACCTAACAGATATTTGCAGAACACTTTATCCAATGGCTGCAGAATATACATTCTTCTCCTCAGCACATGGATAATTCTCAAGGATGGATCATATGTTAGGCCACAAAATGTCTTTAAAAATTCAAAAGAAATGAAATTATATCAACGATCTTCTCTGACAACAATGGACTAAAACTAGAAATCAATAACAAGAATAATTTTGGAAACTATACATAGAAATTAAACAATATGTTCCTAAATGACCAGTGGGACAAAAAAGAAATTATGAAGGAAATTGAAAATTTTCTGGAAACAAATGATAACGGAAACACAACATACCAAATCCTCTCAAACACAGGAAAAGCAGTACTAAGAGGAAAGATTACAGCAATAAATGCCAACATCAAAGAAGCAGAAAAACTTAAAATAAACAATGTAACATACAATGAATTTTAAAGAATTAGAAAAGCAAGAGCAAATCAAACCAAAAATTTTTCAAAGAAAAGAAATAAGAAAGATCAGAGCAGAAATAAATGAAATCGAAATTAAGAAAACTATACCAAAATTAATAAAATGAAAAGTTTTTTTAAAAAAAAGATAAAATCAACAAACCTTTACCCAGACTAGGAAAAAAAACCCAGAATATTCAAATAAATAAAATCACAGGTGAAAAAGAATACATAGCAACTGATACAACAGAAATTCAAAGGGTCATTAGTGGCTATTAGGAGAAACTATATGCCAATAAATTGGAAAACCTAGAAGAAATGTAAAAATTCTGAGACACATATAACCTACCAAGATTGAACTATGAAGAAATTCAAAACCTGAACAGACCAATAACAAATAATGAGATCAACGCTGTAAGAAAACTCTCCCAGCAAAGAAAAACCCAGGACTCAGTGGCTTCACAGCTGACTTTTACCAAACATTTAAAGAAGAACTAATACCAATCCTATTCAAACTGTTCTGAAAAATAGAGGAGGAAAGAATACTTCCAAACTCATTCTACAAGGCCAGTGTTATTCTGATACTGAAAACAGACAAAATTACAACAAAAAAAAGAAAACTACAGCCCAATAACTCTAATAAATATTGATGCAAAAATCCTCAAAAACATACTAGCAAACCAAGCTCCACAACACATTAAGAAGATCTTTCATCATGATCAAGTGGGATTTATTCCAGGGATGCAAGGATGGTTTGACTTGTACAATCAATGTGATACATCATATCAATAGAATGATGGGAAAAAACCACATGATCATTTCAATCGATCATATCAAATGATCATATCAAAGCATTTGATAAAATTCAACATATCTTCATGATAAAAAAATTACTCTGAGAAAACTGGGTATAGAAGAAAGATACCTCAACACAATAAAAGCCATATACAAAGGACCTACAGCTAGTATCACACTAAATGGGGAATAACTGAAAGTCTTTCCTCGAAGACCTTGGACAAGACAAGAATGCCCACTTTTGCCACTGATATTCAACATAGTACTGGAAGTCCTAGGCAGAGCAATTACACAAGAGAAAGGAATAAACGACATTCAAATTTAAAAGGGAAAAAGTCAAATTTTTTTTTGCCAATGATATGAACTTAAATTTGGAAAGCCTAAAGACTCCACTGAAAAACTTAGAACTGATAAACAAATTCAATAAAGTTGCGAGATACAAAATCAACACAGGAAAATCAGTAGCATTTCTATATACCAACAGTGAACAATCTGAAAAAGAAATTTTAAAACGTAATTGCATTTAAAAATAGTTACAAATAAAATATAATATCTAGGAGTAAACATAATCAAAAAAGCGAAAGATCTCTATGATGAAAACCATAAAGCACTGATGCAAGAAATTGAAGAAGACACACACAAAAAATGGAAAGATATTTGGTTTTCATGGATAGAAAGAATAAATATTGTTAAAATGTCCATACTAGAAAAAGGAATCTATAAATTCAATGCAATCCCTATCAAAATGCCAATGATATGCTTCACAGAAATAGAAAAAACCATCCTAAAATTTATATGGAACCACAAACAATCCAGAATAGCCAAAACTATCTTCAGAAAAATGAACAAAACTAGAGGAATGACATTACCTGACTTCAAATTATACTACAGAGCTATAGTAACCAAAACAGCATGGTACTGGCATAAAAGCAGATACACAGACCAATGAAACAGAATAGAGAAACCCAGAAATAAACCCATTATAGTAAACTCATTTTTTACAAGGGTGCCATAAACACACTGGGGAAAGGACAGTCTTTTCAATAAATGTTGCTGGGAAAACTGGATATCTATATGCAGAATGGACAATTTGGATCACAATAAGTTACAAACTTTCTGAACAATAAAGGAAACAATCAACAAAGTGAAAAGAAAACCCACAGAATGGAACAAAGTTTTACAAACTATCCATCTGACAAGAGATTAATAACCAGAACACATAAGGAGCTCAAACAACTCTATAGGAAAAAAATCTAATAATCTAATTTAAAAATGGGCAGAAGATCTGAATAGGCATTTCTCAAAAGAAGACATACAAATGGCAAACAGGTATATGAAAAGATGCTCTGCATCACTGATCATCAGAGAAATGTAAATTAAAACAACAATGAGGTGTCATCTCACCCCAGTTAAAGTGGCTTTTATTCACAAGACAGGTAATAATGAATGCTGGTGAGGATGTGGAGAAAAGCAAACCTTCATACACTGCTGGTTGGAATGCAAATTAGTGCAACTACTATGGAGAACAGTTTGGGTGTTCCTCAAAAAACTAAAATAGAACTACCATATGATCCCACTATCCCACTGCTAGGTATATACCCAAAGGAAGGAAATCAGTATATCAAAGAGATATCTTCACTCCCACTTTTATTGCAGCACTATTCACAATGTCTAAGATTTAGAAACAACCTAAATGTCCATCACCAGAAAAATGGATTTTAAAAATATGGCACATATACACAACAAAGTACTAGTCAGCCGTAAAAAAAAAGAATGAGATCCTGTCATTTGCAACAACATGGATGGAACTGAAGATCATTATGTACAGTGAAATAAGCCAAGCAAAGAAAGACAAACTTCACGTGTTCTCACTTACTTGTGGGAGCTAAAAATTAAAATAATTGAACTCATGGAGATAGAGAGTAGAATGAGGGTTACCAGAGCCTGGGAAGGTGAATGAGGGTTGAGCAAGGTGTGGGTATGACTAATGGGTACAAAAATACAGTTACAATAAATAAGATCTAGTATTTGGGAGCACAACACTGTGATTATAGTAAAAAATAATTTATTGTATATTTCAAACTCACTGAAAGGTTGTAATTGGATTATTTATAACACAAAAAAAGGTTGAATGCTTGAAGTTATGAATGTCTCATTTACCCTGATGTGATTATTACTCATTGCATGCTTGTATCAAAATATTTCATGTACTCCATAAATATATACACTACTATGTACCCATAAAATTGGAAAAGAATTAAAAGGAAATAAGCCTCAGGTAAAATGAAGAAGAATCTAAATAATGGAAAGGTGCTATATGTTTAGTTCTTTCATGTTTTGTATTGGGTAGAGAGTTTATCAATTATTCATGTACTGGGTGTCATACTGTTTAAAAATATTGTATAATTCAGAAAGTTTGGTTCCAGTATTTATTATCTACGATACCTTAGCAAGTCATGTCATCTCACAGGATTTGTTTCCTCACCTGTAAAATGTTAATAATAGTAGTAATCATAGTTAACAGTAGTTAATAACAGCAAATATTAATAGTAACTATTAATTATGATAGTAAAACTCATATCATTTTGAAGCATGAATGAAAGATCATACATTAGAAGCCAACCACATTGAAGGAGAGATGGCAAGCACTAAATAGTCACTTAAAATATTATATGGCATTTGTCTCCAGAATGTTAACAGAAGATACTAAACTTGAGCACTTATCAACTAACTGAATTGCTTAATCAATTGTAGCACTGTTCCCTGAGTCCTTCAAGTCATTTTTAAAACTCTTCAATGAGTTATTTATAGGCAAAGAAATACTACCAATGAAAATTATGATTAATATTAAACCTTCTCTATACTTCCAAAAAATAGTAGGCCAGGGGTGGGAGAGGATAGACCACAAGAGTTATGTGTTTTTCCAGGGGTCAACTTCAACCGTTTTTAGGGAAGATGGGAAATGGAAAATCTTTTACCCCCCATGAAAAAAGAGAAAAAGAAATGTCCATAGAAATGATTCCTCTGGCATTTCTATTATAAAATGAGAAATTACATCCGAATTTTTTACATTCCAAGATTAAAAAAAAAAAGTTATTGATAAATGGACACTAAAAGGCGAAGACTTCTTTGTTCTCCTTGAGTCCCAATTGTACAGGGCTAGCCACTGTGACATATGGCACCTCATTTAGTTCTCTATATAGTGTTCCCATTGCTTCAATACCACAAGAAATAAAAGAGAAATTCAAAAACTGCTGCACCCACCTTCAGCTCATATATTTTAGTACTTGTGAGCAGGCATCTTGGAATAATGAAAAATGCTGAAACTAGATTGAGGATTTAGGAGATTATGATTTCCAGATTCTAACTCAGTACTTTCCCATCCTAAAAATAACATGCTGTTACTGCTTATGGCAAGAGAAAATTCAGTTCAAACAACTAATGCACATAGGCAGAGGGCATGCCAACTGTGTACACTGGATTCACATGGCTTTACTACAGCCTTAAAAAGAAACACACCTAGAACCAAAAGATCTCAGTCCAAGGCAAGGGCTAATGGAATGTCAAAGCAGAATCATCACAGCCCCTTAATTGATTTGAAAGTGCTTACATATTCAAGGCAAAATGACGTTCTCACTGATGGGAGATACAGAATGTACAATTTGCATCTCATCAGTCCATATTTCCTTTGGGAATCAAGAGGAAGTTTCTCTACAAAACTCATATTATTTTCTCTAAATCCAAGGAAATTTGGCACATCACATGATAGGGATTGAAGGTAAGCTACCTAGCACCACATATGTTAAACGTTTTAATTCCCTAGCAAAATGAGTTTTGTGTTAATGCCTCTGTAGGAACTCCACTTCATGGAGTTTCCCTGCTTCTTCTAAGGCAGCCAATCACCAGGTTGCCAACAAGCAAACACGCTGACGATGCCACAGATCAATATAATTGCCATGTTTTGTGGGATGCTCTACTGGGAAGTACATTTTGGAGTAAGGATGCCTACCAATGGACCAGGAAAAGAAGGCAGTGAATGTGCCTTTATTTATAAAATATTACATCAGCAAAAATGGTATTTTATTTTTAAAAAATTCCCTGCACTATTCCTTTTAATATTCTTTAGAGTCAGACAGTCTACTTTTTCATTCTTGGGCCTCCACTGAGTAACTTCATCCGAAGTGTTGTAGATGGTAAAGAGTGCATTTTCACATGACCTGTTTGGGAGTGAATAATATTACTGAGTTTTTACTGAAGCATACTAGATAAAACTTTTCATTTGGCCCAGAAAAAAACTATGGTTTTTGAAAATTAATAAACAGCATAACTTGATCATAAAGTTTCCACAATATTTTCATATATGTATTGCCCCAAAACAAACTATTTCTACCTCATAAGCCTAATGCAAAAAGAAAGTGAGAGAGAAGGGAAGAGGAAGAAACAGAGGGAGGGACAGAAGAAGGAAGGACGAGAGAAAGGTAAGAAGAAAGTTTAAATAGTAAGCAAAAATGTGTTTAAATCTCAGCTCAAGCAAACAGCCACATACACTGCGGTCACTTAATACACATTTAGTGAATGAATGAGTAAATGGATGAGAAGATTCAGATTATTATCAGCAGTATTAGTAAAGTAACAACAATAATAACCAACACTTTGTTAGTCTACTTATTAGCCAGGCACCATTCCAAGCAGTTTATATGTGTTAACTCGTTTAACCTGAGTAACCCTAGAAGGTTAGGCACTATTTTCATTTATAAATAAGAAAACTGAGGCTCAGGAATATTAAGTAACTTGCCAAAGATCACACATCTAGTAAGCAGCAGAACAGGATTTGGACCCAGGCAGTTGCCTGTTCTAATGACTCTGTTTACTGAAAACTTTACTCTGATTGGCTTAAACAATTAAGAAATGCATCATCAGTGCAGAGGTAGAATAAGTTCCAAGGGTGGTACATCCAGTAATCAATATTTTTACCTCAACAGGACCCAAATGACCAGGCGTGGTGGCTCACACCTGTAATCCCAACACTTTGGGAGGCCAAGATGGGCATAATCACTTGAGGACAGAAATTCCAGACCAGCCTGGCCAACATGATGAAACCCTGTCTCTACTAAAAGTACAAAAATTAGCCAGAAGTGGTGGCACATGCTTGTAGTCCCAGCTACTCAAGAGGCAGAGGCAGGAGAACCACCTGAACTCAGGAGGCAGAGGTTGCAGCGAGCCAAGATCATGCCACTGCACTCCAACCTGGGAGACAAAGTGAGACTCCATCTCAAAAAAAAGGGGGGACCCAAGTTCTGTCCATCTATCTGTCTTACTATATGCTTTTTTAAATGCATTTATTGATTTCACCTTTTGGATACCTTTTCTGCATATAGGAGAAGAGGAGAGAGAAAAGAAAAAAAAAAAAAAAAACTTAGCTCTTAACATTCACTGGCATATAAGTCTCCAACCCAATCTAATTGGGGCAACCTAGGGCACATACCCCGCCCTAGACCAAAATGGTCACCAGGAAAGTGACATAAACTGATTGAGTCAGATGGCTCATCTGGAATGGAATAATTTTTGGAGAGTCACTATAATGTTTTGGTTTAGAAATTGTCCACTGTATTATTGTCCACTGTAGTATTTTAGTTTACAAACGGCTAATGTGAAGCCTACAGAGAGATCAATATATTCTGTCTTCAAAATAATAAGACATGATAACTTCATCAAAAATTGTATGAATTAGAACATCTCTAGGTTTACCTTTTGTTCTGTCATTCTATGATCTTATAAATTCACTGAATTTTTACCAGTGTTTCTCAGGAGAAAAGTGTTCCTATGGAAATATTTTCGTATACTCCAATTTTTCTAATACAGCACAATTAAACTTGCATCATTTATCCTATTGGTGACTTAGGAGGAAAAGTATGATGAAATAAAAGGGAAACGTAAGGCACTGACTTTGCTCTTTCACTATCTTAGGAGCAGATGTTTTCCATCATAATGTGTGAGTTACCCATGGTTGTGCCCATAAGTACAGTAATGGACCTTCAGCAGGCCTGGCATGTGGGTCTTCTCAGAGATGCTACACCTGGGAAACCAATCTTTGATTCAGGTGGTCTGATGGGGAACACTCAAGATGGCACCAAGGTTGCTTTTGCACTGCGAACTGGCAGACAGGCAGGTGAGTCCCCATATCATCAGCAAGGAACAGGAGGATATGACTATACCCCAATAACGGCAATCAGGCACTTTTTACCAAGCAAGAACTCTAACTCCATGCAGGTGGTAGCAGCAGCTGTTATATGTTCCTACAGAGACTCAGGGACCTGACGAGTCTTCTCCTGGGAGCGTGCCTTATTGTCTCTTTCTTTCTGTAACAATCTTGAGTTTCCATATCCTTTGCCATTAAAGAAACATTATATTTCATAAGTTTGTCTACCGGCCTCTTACCTTCAATCACATCACTGTCCCATGGAGACATTCATGCAGTTATACAGGATATTGAACAAGAGTAGTTCGGAAGTCAATCATTTTCTGTAAAGTCTCTATGTATTAAGCTAGAGATGGCTGAAAGGGAATTTTTCTAAAGTATTCTACATGGTTCTGCAGGCATCTAAGAACACCCTGAAATGATCAAGGGGATCCACTGAAATTAAGAGTTTAATAGGCTAACGAGAATGCCTCTGCCTTGGCCCTTGGATTAATTCTCTATTGAATCGAGTTCTTTAGAACCTCGCTACTCAAGACAGCAGCCCATGGACCAGGAACATCTGCTGAAATCTAGGGGTCCTATCCCATATCTACTTATTTAGAATCTGAATTTTAACAGGATCTCCAAGTGTTTCTCATGCAAATTAAAGTTTGGGTAGCTATCACTGCTTTAAGGATCTGCCTTCTTTGGCTTAAAAGAATTTACGACCTTCTATCCCTTCGTTATATAATAAAGTCATGTGGGCTCAGTCAAACACCCATTTGCAAATACCCATCCCCAGAGCCACATGTAGCAAATGAGACAGATATATACAAATAACAATGTGGTACCTATAATTTCAAGGTACAGGCGGTACCTTGAAGATTCTAGATATTCTCAAATTAGGAACCACTGATACGATTATATGAATTACCAATTACTAGAATTAAAGCTTTAAATTAAAATAAAACTATGTGAAATACATGACAATCAGACTTAATTTCAGTAAAAAGGACTGTTTTGCCTGAAGTAGAGAGACTTGAGAAAACATCACTGCCTTCCTCAAATGTGTGAAGCCTGGTCCCACGAGAAGGGACTAAATCTCTGTAGGAGACAAAAGGCAAAAATAGAGCAAGAGCGAAGATGTGACAGGGAAGCAGATCCCAGCTTTGTTTAAAGAAGAAGTCCTTAGTTAGAACTATCCACAGTATTGAATATGCCGCCCGGGAAATCATTACCCAAACTGCATTGAGAATAAAATCCATTCCTGTGATTATGGCCTATACAATAACAGGCCTCTGCTTCTCTGACCATCCTCCTCCTCATTCACTGCATTTGCCTCACCTTACCTTAGCTCCCTACTCCTTCTCCGACACATGGATCAAGCTCATTTCACCCAAGGGTTCTGCACCTGCTGCTACTTCAACCTGAATGATCATCTCCTGCAATTCTCCTGACTCACATCTTCACACCAGTCAGGTCCCTGCTCAAATGTCTCATCACTTAATCCATGAGCGTGTTGCTGACTGCTCAATCTATCTAGAATAATGTCTCTCCTTCCTCTCTTTCTCTCTCTCTCTCAACCAGTTATGTTAAGGTAACACACAATGTCCAATTCTCAGTTCTTAGAAAAACTAAGAGTTGCCTAGCATGATATCTAGAATGCCGGTTGCTACAGACTGGCTGTGGCTGTGACTCACAGGCTTCTGCAAATGACAGAAGGGAAGAGCAAGAGTCTAAGCTGAACCATGTGATCACAGCAAAGTTTCTGCCCAAAACTAAGAAAAGTGTATTGTATTCAAAGTCAATGTCCTGATTGTGATACTACACCATAGTCTTGCATGATGTTACCACTGGGGGAAACTGGATAGCTACAGTCCATGGCATCTCTCCGAGTATTTCTCATAGCTGCATATGCACTTACATCTCTCTCAAAATATCAAAAAGCTTAGCTTTTTTAAAAAAAAAGGTATCTGCCTTACTCAAAGTTGACATGTATCACACTCTACTCACATTCCACTGGCCAACACAAGTCACGTGAACAGGCAGGAAAACATATCTGCCACGAGAAGCCACTACAAGTCACATGGCTCTGGATGGAGGTGGACAGTTCATATAACAATCAGGATCCTACCTGGAAAACAGAAACCACATTAAGAATATGATGAAGTGTTATGTTAAAATCATGGTTGAAACCTAAAATGATAGAAAGAGAACACTAAGGTGGTAAGAATAATAGCTGCAAATACCACCCAATACTAGGGAACAAAGGGAAGAAGTTGGTTTTCACAGAAATTAAAAGCTTGGAGGAGAGGCCCCAAAGAGATGAGACTCAGAAAAGAGTGTACACTGTTCAGCTGGTGGTATTACGGAGGAATTGTTCAGCTGGTGGTATTATGGAGGAATTTGAAAGACTTTCTGTAGTTGTTATTTCTACAATTGGTCACAAGACTATATTCAGTAATTATTATTTTTGTCTTTTTTGTGTGTGTACCCATTCCATGTTCCTTGTCCTCAGTCAGCACCTCAGCTAGTTGGGGTTCTTGGTGGGGTGACTCAAACCCTGATTCCTGAAAGACCTGATTCTCAGTGGCTCTAACTTTTTGTTGGTTGCTGTAGTTTTCCTTTGAGTTTTGCCAAAAGGACATGGGAACACTAAGAGATGCCCCAGAGAATCCCTTAAGCTCCAGCCATTTTGCTCCCTGCCTTGATCATATGGTAGCAACTCAATTTTCTTTGGTAATCAGGATCAATTATCCTAATTAGTAGGGATTCCACTCTTTACCAGGATAGCTAGGAGATAGTCTCAACTGGCAATGCAATCGAACTAATGTTGTATCCCCACATAGAAGCATTCCTCCCTTGGAAACAAAGTCAGACGAAACTGCTGATCTAAACATTTTGGGGATAAGAATTAGAAATTCTGTAGATGGGTTATCAAAATTGATAGCGAGAAGAACCATCTGTGCTTCTATTCTTGATTCTGGGATCCAGGCATGCTGGCTGTGGGAGAAACAGCACCATATACTGACCACCAATTTTATTCTCTAAGATAGAACCCCAGTGTTGTCTCCTCACTGAAAAATTAATTCAACCTTTAGCTGGTCATTCTATGACTCTCTCAGGCCAGCTGCTTCTGGGTGGTGGAGTATATCATAAATCATTGATGGTACAGCTAATCTCCTCAATCTCCCTTCCTACCATAATGGACTTCACTCTACAGGTGACTATATTATGTGGCTGAGTATTTCTGTTCTAATTAAATCTCTCGTAACTGGAAAAATAACCATAGGAGAGTCCATTGACTCACTTGGCCAATGGTGAGACAGACTTGGGCAAAATTTCATTGATTGCTTGGCCACCATAAGGCCCTAGTTGACTAGTAGACCATAGAATTTCTTTGGGTCCTCAGTAATAAGCATAATTTCAGAGCCAGTGTTCACTAATCCCCCATTGTCTGAGTATTTGCCTTTCTCAAGTATCTTCCTCTCTCCTTCCCCCTTTCCATAGTCACTCATAAAGGGAAGAGTTAAGTGAATATTTAAAAACAGTAATACAAATCTACTCAACTCTCTTGCTTCTTTTATTTTTCTTCACAGCACTGATTACTATTCAAATTACATCTTTTGTTGTTGTTGTTATTTAGTTATCTTTCATATTCTTTGTTTCTGAGTAAAACAAGCTCCAGGAGGATGGTATGTCTTATTCATCACTGTTTTTCCCCAGTGCTTAGAACAATGCCTGGACACTAATAAGTATTTAATAAATACTTGTTGAACAAACAAACATTTCTGAAAGGTAGTTTGGCAATATGTATCAAAAGCCTTAAAAATGCATAAAGCATGTAGCCTAAACATTAGACTTCTAGAAATTTTAAACTTCTTGAAATTCATCCTTAGAAAACACTTACATTTCAGTAAAATTTAGTATTCAAAGAATTATTCATCACAGCATAAAATCTGTAAAAGTAAAATAACCTAAACACATGATCAGAGATTATTAATCCATTAATTCAACATATACTTCTTAAGTACCACTAAATATCAGGAACACTGGGCTTGGTGCCCAGTATACTAGAGTTAATAAGACAGATATGATCCCTCAAGGAGCCCAGAGAGAAAGATGTCAAGAGACTATTTTACTTTTTATTTTTAAATGCAGCAAATACACTTATAGATACTCCACTAATAACAGCAATAATAATGAGGATACTTTACATTTGCATAGCACTCCTCACTTTTCAAAGTAATTCTCCAGCCATTATATTTCTTAAAATTAGGTCATATTAAACTGCACTTGAACTCCATTATTAGATATTTTCTGAGAAGGGAGTTGAGAGACTGTTGGCCCTTTTACATTAATTATGGACATATAAGATGAATTAATCAAATTCTGCTGTATTTGCTATTAAGGTCAATTGTGTAGGGAAAAAAAGTCACTCTGCAGGGTTTACAGTAGGATGCAACAGAGAGGATTGTGTAAAAAAATAAAAGGTTTTTACAATGATTTTATTTTTAAATAAACCCTGAACCCGTTGTCTGGATGAAGCCTCACTAGTAGTCTGCACGAACACTACCATTTCAGAGATTCAAGTTAACTGGCAGAGACAGGTTTACAGTGAAGCTCAAGGCCTCAAGCTTCGGGGCCCTTTGATTGCATGGGCTGTGGGAGAGGACTTTGTAAGGTATTCAATGGCCATATGTTTTTGTAAGTTTGACAAAAAGATTTTTACCTCCATCAGTCTAGACTGGCATGTGCCTTTTTTCATCAAACTTGTCCTCTTCCACATTTATCTTTTTTTCTTTTCTTTTCTTTCTTTCTTCCTTCCTTCCTTCCTTCCTTCCTTCCTTCCTTTCTTTCTCTCTCTCTCTCTTTTTTCTTTCTTTCTTTCTTTCTTTTTTTTTTTTTGAGACAGAGTTTTGCTCTTGTCCCCCAGGCTGGCATGCAATGGTGAGATCTCGGCTCATTGCAACCTCTGTCTCCCGGATTCAAGCAATTCTCCTGCCTCAGCCTCCCAAGTAACTGGGATTACAGGCATATGCCACCACACCCAGGTAATGTTTGTATTTTTAGTAGAGATGGGGTGTCACCATGTTGACCAGGCTGGTCTCGAACTCCTGACCTCAAGTGATCCACCTGCCTCGGCCTCCCAAAGTGTTGGGGTTACAGGCATGAACCTCTGTGCCTGGCCCACATTTTTCGTTCATCAGGTGGCACTACAGGGGCCACAGGCAGAGCTTTCCATAGGGTGTGCAGAGTCCCAAAAAATATTTTTGTAAAGCCCCTGTCTATATAAACAGCTTTATGGAACATTACAAAATTCATGGACCTATAGGAGGTATAGGGATGTATCAACGAAGACTTAGAATAATGAGTAGATGAGAAATTTATGTATATGTGTGTTGTCTCATCAAGACACATGAATATCCTTTGTAGTATCCAGGGACCATCTTTGCCCATTCTGGGCCAGAAGCCATTTCTTTTTGTTCTATAGAATCAAATGTGTGGTTTCTGGCTAATTTCATAACACCCATCATAAGAAAAAAGTAGCATACTCATTACTCACAATGCATGGCTCAGTGTGTGTGTGTGTGTGTGTGTGTGTGTGTGCATTGTTTGTTCTGAGACAGTGTCTCACTCTGTAGCCCAGGCTAGAGTGCAGTGGCACAATCATAGTTCACTGAAGCTTTGAACTCCTAGGCTCTTTCTCAGCCTCCCCTGTAGCTAGGACTACAGGTGGGGGGCCATCATGCTTGGCTAATTTGTGTGTGTGTGTGTGTGTGTGTGTGTGTATGTGTGCGTGTGTGTGTGTGCGTGCGCGTGCATACAAGGTCTCACTATGTTGCCCAGATTGGTTTCAAACTCTGGGTCTTAAGCAATCCTCCCACCTCAGCCTCCCAAAGTACTGAGATTACAGGTGAGTCATTGCTTCCTGCCATGGCTTTTTGAAACCTGTTTGTACTGAAACAATACTGATCCTCTAGCCTCTGCAGTCTGCTATTGCTATTTATTTAATGCCATTTACATGATGACTCATAAGCCACATCACCCATTGTGCCACCTAGGGATTCTGGCTTCCAGTGACTCTCAAAGTTGTTATGACATTTATTTGATTATGACCATAAATTCCAGGCTTACCAAAGTATACAGGAAAATGTGAACAATGATTTAGATGCTGGTCATGTTAAATTTACCATTTGTTACTTTATAGCTTAAGTACAGAACAACATATCTACCATCCATTTCTCCTCTTAAGCTCTTTAGGCCAAATCATTGTGTTTCTAGAATGTGATCATTTACCATTTTGACTGTACCACCGCCTTCCACACACTGGGGAGGAGGGCAAGAAGGATCACAGGGGGAGGGAGAAGAGTGATTCCATTCCTACAAAGAATACCTGTGCCTCATTCAACATGGTTTAAGAATGACCTGGGAGAATGTGACATCACCATATCTCACCATACCACCTTCCCAGGAGGCAAAAGACTGCATCAGTCGGAAGGACACACTGACATTACAGAGCAATGCTCTTGAGTAACCCTTGGAGGACAGAAGCACAGCCACTCTGGAGGACGCCTGACAGATGGTGTGGAAACTGCAGAGGAGTTAGAGTGACAGCTCTGGATGCCCATGGCAAAGGTCCTACAAAGTAGACAACTGCTACCATCCCTAACTGCCTTCAGGGGCTGTAGATAAGAGGCAGCCCTGCCATTGGAGCAAGGACTGGTGAAAGCCCATGCACAGGCCCACATCCAGATCTTAGGCCCCAGGGTTAACAGTAGATGGTCGGTAGCTCAGAGCCCTGAACTCATCCTGTGTCACCCAAAATCAGTCTGTCAGCACCATTGTGGTGGCCCAACATCACAGGTTATCTGGAAAAACAAATGTCATACTGGTCAGTGGGTACAGTGTACTCATCAGGCCTCTCAAACCCTGAGTCCTACAGATCTTTGGGGTATATGGCCAACCTGAAACATGCAGTAGAGGGTCAGAGAACATACCAGGCTGAAATGAGGACCAAGGCCATGCAGGTCCAGATCCAGGACTGGATGTGCCCCACCCAGGTGGCAATAGTAGCCCCAGCCAATCTCAGGAACCACAGGGTAATTTCAACAGTTTTGAGGAAGGCACTCCACAGTGCATGGTCCCCTGAGGCTCAGTGTTTGGGGGCCCTGATGGCTGGAGTCTAAAAGCAATACTGCAAACAGATATTTGTGAAAGGCTATTAAGGGGATGCTGACTTGGAAGACACATTTAGTTGGGGTTAATATAGTTATTTGGGTTGCCATTACTTTTGTGTATAATTAAGTTTCTGCCAGCCATCCCAATGCAAAAATGTCTTTCTAGAAATTTCTACTACCCACTGTACCAACTCACCCCATATCATGATGTGCGGGAGCAGGGCCAGATGCCACAGTAAGGTGTGACATTGCACCAGAAGAATGTATCTCGCAGGTAATGGTGAGAAACCAAGTTTAAAAGTAGGGAGCAAGAGGACAGTCTGTGGGAAAGTTTGTTGATGTTAATATCTCATGGATGAAATGAACATGATAGAAATTTTCCCAAATTTAACAATAATTTACCTGAAATTACCAATAATGAGTTGTGAAATCAAAGCAGCTTCTAAACATGTCAACAGTGAGACTGAACTATTTTCTGTTCAGAAAATATTACAAAATACTGTCACATAATAAGATGGCCAAAGAGTCGTTAAGGTCATTTTATCAATCTGCCATGTCTTCCGGGTCCTCCGTTTAGCACCCTTGGTACTCTGTGGCCCCTGACATATTTTATGTCCAAGCTCCTTCCCACAGGAGTTTTGTTGGGCACTTGCAGTTAATTTGGTAAACTAATTTGAACTGAAGAGTTAGGCTGGTTTATAATGACTTCAAATAGTATCATCTCCCTGTTCTGGTTTGCATTTTAGCCAGCATTTTTTAGTGCTTGAATGCAGCATTTTCTCAATTTGGTTTCAATGAAGATCAGCCAAAAATATAGGAAAAATTATTAGAGAGATATCCTAGTCTATTAATAGAGCTATAATATTTCTGAATTTTGTGATGTTTACAGCATTAACTTTTATATTTTGTAGCTTGCTGTAATTTCTTTTCTCACTCTAAACAAATATTAACTTTAATTCCCAATTTTGAATATACTTTTTTAAAGAAGGCCCTCAAAATCGTACACATTTCTAGATTCACAATGCCTAGATCCACCTGTTACTAGGGCCACATCTCACACAGCTTCAAAATAGCTGAGTTGTCAATTGAAATTTGCTGTTAGCTACAAAAAAAAAAAAAAAAAAAAAAGACATGTAGATTTATGAGTTCCTCTGACTAGCAAGTACAGCATTTACTCCCCAAAAGGAGTCATTCACATAAAAAGTCAAATAAATACATATATTCTTATCAAATGAGACTTTCAGCAGATGTAAACATGCACACAAATAATCCCTAACCTCTTTATTCTGTCAGAAGGCTGAAAAATATTGTGCCTGGCTAAGTTTCCTGTTCCTGAAAATTCATTTTTAATTCCTAAGCAAGGTTTACATTAATTTCATCTTTGTTTTCCTACCAGCTCCTACTTTCATGGAATTCTCCCGGGAGAAGTTCCTAAAGTATCCAGGACTATTCTAGCCAGCTGTGCAGGGTTGGGCTAAGGGCCAATGTGTGTAAATATGGGAAGGCCAGGAAGTCAACAGAATTCTGGCTGGGTTCTGCCCAGGCCTCATTTTCTGAGGGGTGGTTCTACACTTCATCACTAGGGAAACTGTCTCCCACAGCTCCATGTGCTGTATATGACCAAAAACACACCACAGTGGAATTTGAATGTTTCAGTTTAGGGTGGTCACTTTTAATGCAGCAGATGGAAGAGAAGAGTAGAATACCAGTGGGAGATATTAGAAAGCTGGAACGCTTTAGCGTTAATCTTACATAATCTGATTTTAAAATAGTTCCCATTGGACAAGTCAGGAGTAAGGCAAGGCCCATCCTGTTGCAGTTAACATGAAAAGAATTAGTTACTAGCAATGCCTTACTCTAGATTTAGTTTCTGCAGCTATACATGTTCTTAGTGTTTGAATTTGCCTCAGTCAAGGAAATTAACATGAACTATACTCACAACCTCTCCCCCACAAAAAAGGTGAAATCTCAGTGGCTTAAAATAAAACTTTATTTTTAACCCACACAAAGTCCAGTATGTATGCTTGTGTGACTCTACTCCATACAGTGACTCAGGAACCCAGACTGTTTTAATCATGTGACTCTTCTGTCTGTCTTATTGCCCTGAGAGAATATAACTGGCAGATGGGAAGGTTGAAAAAAAATGCAAGAATGTGCAAGACTTTCTGTATATGTCAGGATTAGAGGTGAAGTTTGTCACCTCTGCCCACATTGCACTAGTCAGAACTCAATCACATGGCTTTATCTAGCTGGATGAGACACTGGGAAATATCACTGAAATGTGTGCAAAGAAATGAAAGAAAACAGGTTTGGTGTCACACTAGTGGTATCACCATAAACCAGCTAAACTCTGAGTTTGAATATCAGTTCCCCATATACCAAGAAACACTTTTGCATGCTGAGGAAACTTTAAACAACACCACTTCCTGCTGGAAATCCTTTATTTGACTTTATGCTTTAAATGAATATGGAAAGATTAGAATCTGGTTTGTATGAGTCTTGTTGCTTAAGTAAACCCTGATTGAACATCTCTTTTCTCTTATTTGGTTCTATGTCGATATTACCCATATGAATTGAGGTTGGAAGGGTAAATATTTAATGTTCAGGAATGTTCTGTTTATTTTGTTTTGTTTTGAGACAAATTCTCCCTCTGCCACCCAGGCTGGAGTGCAGTGGCATGATCTCGGCTCACTGCAACCTCCATCTCCTGGGTTCAAGCAGTTCTCCTACTTCAGCCTCCAGAGTAGCTGGGATTACAGGCACCCACCACCATACTCAGCTGTTTGTTTTTGTTTTTCATTTTTAGTAGAGACGGGGTTTCACCACGTTCGCCAGGCTGGTCTCAAACTCCTGACCTCAGGTAATCCACCTACCTCGGCCTTCCAAAGTACTGGGACTGCAGGCATGACCCACCACGCCCAGTCTTCTGTCTTTCACTGCTCCACCATGTCTTCCTGACCTCCCAGTTAGCACCCTTGATACTCTCTGGCCCTTGTCATATTTTATCTCCAAGCTCCTTCTCACAAGAGTTTTGTAAGACACTTGCTGTTAATTTGATAAACTAATTGGAACTGAGGAGTTAGGTTGATTAACAATGACTTCAAGCATTATCATCTCCCTGTTCTGGTTTGCATTTTAACCAACATTTTTCAGTGCTTTAATACATTTCCTCAATCTGGTTTCAGTGAAGATTAACCCTATAAAATGTTGGTGGAGGGAGGGGAGCAAATGGGTAAAATCTCCCTTTCAGCTAAGTTTGGCTGGTTGTATGTGGCTACATACTGCAGCTCTTCCTCTTAAAGATGCGTAATGTACATGACAATATTACAGGTCCTGGGAAAACCTGGAGTAAAGACTTTAGTTTTTTTGTTTATTCCATTTTTCCCCAAGGTTTTTGACCATGGAATTTATTTGTTATCTGTTATTTTTTGTTTTTTAGTTTTATCATTTCTTTTTGTTTTTGTATAGCTCTTACTCAAGTCATGAAATATTTCTAGTGTAGGGAACCGAAGCCCAAGAGAGAGCCAGTAAGGGCAGTAGTTGAGGTAGGGGATTTTTCACAGCTTCACGAGCTGTCTTCTCTCTGTCTGTGAGGCCATCATTGGTTTCCATTTTTTATCCTTTCTGTGGCTCAATTTCACATGTGATTTTTGAGCTCCTAACTCCGTGTTTTATCCATCTAAATCAGTGCATCTCTAGTGATAAATAAATAAGAAAGAAATAAGAATCTAAACAATCAGTCCCCTTGAGGAGAATTCCAACCTCTCTTCCATTTCAATTAAAGAAATTTCAGCATCATTGTTTTATTTGGTTTGTTCCACATCAAAAAAAAGTTTAAATCAAATTTAAAATTTTCCCACTTTGGGCTTTGCACTTAAAGAGAAAAGAACTTTGTCCTCTCAGAGGGAAGGACTTTTAGAAAAAAATAAACCAAATAAATCCAATAAGCCCCTACCAGTGATCCCCCTTCTCCTCTGGATTTTCCCTGCTGGGGAAAAAAAATAAACTTTCCGCTTGACTCTCTCTTGCTGACAGTCTCTTCTAACTGCATCACAAATTGAACTTTAAAATAAATAAATGAATAGAGGCAGCTGCTACGGGATGGGAAATGCAGAGATATACGAGTAGGACTTTGTGAGAAAAGAAATCTTAGCATCAATTGATCTGAAAACATCCAGTCAGTGTTTTTCATGTGGCCCTAATCTAAATGGGGAAATAAAGGCGTTTTCAGCAATCATGGGTGATCACATCAAAACGAAAACTTGAAGCTTTGTATAAATGATCCACCAAAACTAGACAGGAGAAACAAATTTGGGATAACCTTGACCAAGTCTACCTCATGCCAAGTAAAAAAGAATCCACGAAAAAGCAACCCCCAAGAGAACAAAAGACGGCCCCAGCCTGGTTGTTGGTGTTACTGGAATGACTGGAAAGGGTCACCGGTGCTCTGATGAATGGTAGCCCCTTACTTAAAGTACTTCTCATTGGCCAAACATGATGCCTCCAGCCACATGAGCTTCCAGCAAGTCCCCAAGTAAGCCATAAACTCTCTGGAAACTGGGAGCATTTTCTATACTACTTTATATCCACCACAATGTTTGAAAAACTTACTTCTTTTTTTCTTTGCTGAGACAGAGTCTTGCTCTGTCAGCAGGCTGGAGTCCAGGGGCACAATCTTGGCTCACTGCAACCTCCACCTCCCACGTTCATGTGATTCTCATGCCTCAGCCTCCCAAGTAGCTGGGATTACAGGCGTGCACCATCACGCTTGGCTAATTTTTGTATTTTTAGTAGAGATGGGATTTTGCCATGTTGGCCAGGGTGGTCTCGAACTCCTGAGTTCAAGTAATCTGCCCAACTCAGCGTCCCAAAGTGCTGGGATTACGGGGATGAGTCACCGCATTCAGCCTGGAACACTTGCTTTATTCAGTAAATATAGTATACAGATTGTGGATCACAAGCTATGATTTCCAGGTCCTTGTCTTATCGTCTCTTAGCCATGTAATTTAGGTAAGTCACAATTTCATGGAGCTTGTTTCTTCATCCGTATAGTTAATATCTTAAAAATCTTTAGTCCTTCTAGCACAGAGTTGTTAAAAGAATAGAGTACAGTGCCAGGGGTGGAAGACTGGACAGAGGACAGTAGGCATCATGCAGCTTCAGCACCCACTTCTCACTTCAGCTCCAGCAGCTCCACTTATGTCTATTTCATATCTTAGAATTCCATGTAAATTTTAGTATAAAGAAAGCATTGCAATGCTTAGAAATATTTGGAAAACATTACTGTGTGACAATGTGCTTCCTAAAGTGAGAAGCAATGTAACTTATTTTTACAGTATTGTATTGAGGTATAATTTACTTAAAGAAAAATATACATATCTCAAATGGACACTCAATGACTTATTTATGTATGTATGCATACTATTTGTACGTCACTCAAATAAAGGTATTGAACATTTTCTTTTCTTAGAAAATTATTTCATTCCACTTTCCATTTAATAACTCTCTCTCTCTCTCTACATACACACACACATACACACACACACACACACACACCTACCTCCAGGCAACCACTGAGCTGGGCTCTATTGCCACAGATTATTTTTGCCTCGTCTACAGCAATCATGTGGTATGTACGCTTCTGAATCTGGCTTCTCTCTCTCTCTCAGCATAATATCTATAAGACTTATCCATGTTATTACATATAATTGCAGTTAATTTTTCTCTTTGTTACATAGTGTTCCATCATATGAAGATGCCATAAATTTCTTTCTCTGTTAACATGCTAACAATCTATGAAGCAGTTTCCAGTTTGGAGCTATTACAAATAAATCTGCTGTCAATATTCATATTCACGCCCTTTTGTGGTCATCTGTTTTTATTTCTCTTGGATAAATACTTAATGCAATTGGTAGGATATAGGGTAAGTATACATTTAACTTTACAAGAAAGTCAGTTTCCCCAAGTGGTCACATCATTTGATACTCCCACCAGCAAAGTAGAGCATTTCCATTGTTCACATCCTCACCAGCAGTGGATGGTGTCAGCGTTTTTAATTTTAACAAGTTTAATAGGTTCATAATATCTCATTGTGGTTTTAATTTGCATTTCCCCTATTTAAGTACATGCTAATATACACATTACCCATTCTAATAGCCTTTTTGAGGACTGTTTGTTTAAGTTTTTTGCCCATTTAAAACTGTTGGGTAATTTGTCTTTTATCATTGGTTTATAAGAGTTCTTTATATATTCTGAATAAGAGTCCTTTGTCAGATAAACATATTGTTAATATTTTTTCCCTGTCTGTGGCTTTTCACTTTCTTAATAGTGTTTTGAAGAGCAGAATGTTTTAATTTTATGAAGTCTCATCTAAAATTATTTCCTTATATCAAGATAGGCAAAAAGATATTCTCTTATATTTTCTTGTAGAAGTTTTACAAATTTAGTTTTTATATTAAGCACGATCATGAGAAGGATATATTTTGATTTGTTAGTTTCTTATTGGGTCTTAAATAAGATGTCTGAGGCCGAGAAATACCATTTGGGTAACTTGTTTCAAGACTTAGAATCTTGCAAATAGATGACTATTAACACTTGTAAGAATCAATAAGAGTATTTAAGTCTAATGTCTTTCCATTTGTCCACCTGGCAAGCTGTAAAGAGTTTGAAGTAGGACACCCTGACAGTGAAAAGGGGTGTGCTAGACAACATCCTTAATAATGCCAAAACAAGAGTCTTGCCAGGACTTTCCTGGCAAACTCAGGCATATTATCACTCCAGATTCAGGTCTTCTGACTCTTGGTTAAGTATCATCCTAGATAATTCAATCAACAGTGATTAACTTCTGCAGAACTGTTTGTTTCAATTACTAAAACAGTATTGAGGTGTCAAAAACAGTTGAATACTGGACTCTTTGGTCTTCCCTCTTAGGTCTGGGCCAAGAGGGTCTGGGCCAGACATGGTTTGGAAAATCAAGACTTGTAACTTGTGCATCCTTGAAGACTCACTGTTGAGACTGAACAAAGAATTTTCAACCCTGGTGTTCTATGTCTCCTTTGGGGAGCTCTTCTAAAAAGATATATTGTTACTGTTCCAGTTTGCATCACCATTTGGTTTAATTATTATTCGTAATTGGGAAATAATTAGATAAAACGATGATGTAAACCCCTGTGGAAAATAGACATCTCTTAAGAACTCTAATGTTTTCCGTCACTTAAAAGGAAGGGGATATGACTTACTAGAGGAAAAAACTAATTAGAAAAGCAGACACATCTTCTCCCTCTCCTCATATTTCAGGCATGCTGGCAAGTGCTCAAAAATGATCACAGAGTGGCCTATTTCTCAAGGACCCCAGGAGAGCATGATAAATTTAAATCATCATCTCAGGAAAAGTGCCTTGGGCACTTATCTTTGCCATTTTATAATCTTCAGTCAGAAGAGAGAGCTTGGCTCTCCAAACTGGCAAAGCCATACAAAATTTTGGCTAAAGAAAAGCTGAGGCAACACCCACACCAAAGCAAATCTAGGCAAGTTAAGATTCCTGCCAAAAGAAATACATCTGAGCAAAGTGAGGAGACAGAAATGTTTAAGACAATGCTGTTCCCCAGAAAAATGAAAACAAGACTTACCCAGGGACACAAATCAGGAAAGTTCAACAGTACAAGGAGACGAGAGGGAAGTGATTAGATGTTCAGATGTGGGTCTAGCAACTTCAAAACCCCAAGTAAATCTCTCTAAAACTCTGTATAGAATTAGATCATTGGATTTTAAAAGGTAGATTAACAATAACAAATAAAGATCAGGTAACTGCCCAAGGCAAAAGAAGTAACAATAGAGTAAATCTTATGAAAGTGACATCCCAATGAAAGTCACATTTAAATATTTCCACTTTAACATGTGAATATTTATTAATAAATTATAATGTGATTATTTGAAGATGACAAACAGAAAGACTTAGAAAAAAAGCACTAGGATTGCAAATATACAAAATGCTCTTAACCCTTTCTCCCAACTGGTCCGGTTAGACATCCATCCCTTGACAATTAGACTAAAATGTAAATCTGGATTCCCAAGACTCAATTCTTGGCTATAAGTCAGAATTTGTTAATGTTCTTAGATTAGTCTCTCTATAGCATAATGCTACAATGTAAACTTATCCAGCCACAAATAGTAATCCTGAATTAAAGAGTTCTGAGAATTCGAGTACAATCTGATCCTGAATAGATGTCCTCTCTTCTTCACTTTCCCCTCATCCTGTATCCACACCAGACCAATCTGGCTCAACTTTTATATAACAGTATTTTTCTTTTGCCATGGGCCCTCAGGTCATGTAACCCGAGGATGCCCAGATGAACCAAGCATGCAACCACTGGGGGAACCTAAGTGCTGGGACCAAGGAGCGGGGACTGACCTAAGTGGACACCATAAGGCAAGATCTATTGTCCAATCAGATGGAGCTCTGGCATCACCCCGTGGTGGGATCAGATCAGATCCTGCCTCCCTGCATCACTTCATCAGTTCATTGCAAGATCTAGTCAGACCATACCTCATTACCCTATGCTTATAAAACCTGACCCAGCCCCTAGCCTGGGGAGACACTGCTTTGGAGCCGTCCCTGGTATTCTCCTTACTTGTTTCAAGTAATAAAATCCCCTTGCTAAATCCTCCTTGGTTGTGGTCATTGGGTTGATACCCACCAGGTAACTGAACCAACCCATTGTGTGGGCAACAATCCCTTTATGAAAACAGTAAATTCCCAAACTTTTTCCAAGGTGAATGGGAAGCCTTGGTTGTAGGACATAGAGCTTACTTGGAACTGCCACTCCAAGTTGTACAAAAATATTTACTGAATCACCACTAAGTAAAGCTCTCAGTGCTTGGTAGTTTGATATATAAGTCAATGAGTATTGCAGACAAAATGAGCTACTGTGGGGAAAGGTTTCTCGGAGGAGTGTGACTTTGGTTTAGTCTTGAAGGTTAGACAGGTGGTAAAGAAGTGGGAGAACAATCTTGGCAAAGGCACTTAGATCTGTTTGCGCCCAACATGTATAAGAGACTGAGAGAGGCCGGGCGCGGTGGCTCAAGTCTGTAATCCCAGCACTTTGGGAGGCCGAGATGGGCGGATCACGAGGTCAGGAGATCGAGACCATGCTGGCTAACACGGTGAAACCCCGTCTCTACTAAAAAATACAAAAAAAAAAAAACTAGCTGGGCGAGGTGGTGGGCGCCTGTAGTCCCAGCTACTCGGGAGACTGAGGCAGGAGAATGGCAGGAACCCGGGAGGCAGAGCTTGCAGTGAGCTAAGATCCGGCCACTGCACTCCAGCCTGGGCGACAGACCAAGACTCCGTCTCAAAAAAAAAAAAGAGACAGAGAGAAGGAGGAGGAATCTGATAAGAGCAAGGCTCTAGTGTGGTGGAGAATTGGGAGTGGGAATGCAGACAGCCTGGGGGTCCAGACCGTGGGATGCCTTCTATCACACAATGGGCATGAGCTTTCACTAAGTGGTGATGACTCCTTGGAAAATTAAAGGAGTGTCATCCAAGACATCTTGCAAACGTGCCTTTTGAGAATCTTCTTTTCTGTTGGATTTTGAAGAAAGATTAATGACTAAAAGAGCGTGTGGGAGGAAGGGGAACTGAAGTCATATCTTTACTGAGAGCTTCATGTGAATGGTAAAGAGTCAAATCAAAAGCACTGGACCAGATTATCCCAATTGATTCAGGTTATCCATCAAACTAGGGGTCATTTTCAACAAGGTAAATAAATGCAAATGCCTGCCTCTACTTGACATTATCTATCTGACCTCTACATTGATCCCTATTTGGACTGACATGACTTTAAAATCCATGATCCAATTCTCTTTCCACCAGTTGTATGCTGAAAACTGGCTCTCTGGAAAAAAAAAAAAAAAAAAGGTCCTGTTTGGTTACATTTTTCAATTTCCATTGTGTAAATATCTCACCCATGACCAATTTCAAGCTTCCAACAAGAGGGAATTCACTAAAAATAGAGTTGAAAAGAGATGCACAAAACTGACTCTTGCAAGCTGGAATAACCAGTTCTATCACACCATTGCACTGACTCCTAAATTTTTCACCTTCAAAATGTACTTATCTTATACCTTTCTTCTAAGGTTTTGTCTCCTTGGGCATCCCAAGGTGAATATTGCTTGAGATGAACTTGCCTGCGTTCCTATGAAATTTACTGAGTTTCTGTACTTCATCCCACAAAACATCCATAAATCTGGAAATAAGAAGGGCACAATGGCCCATTCACTCTCTTTTCACATCTTTACCAGTCTCGAGAAGAATGGGAAATGAAAGAGTGAGTTAATTTAAATGCATCTCCTCCTTCTAAAGTAACAACTAAAAACCCTCACCTAGCTGAGGGTGAGTTAATATTATTAGGTTCAAAATAGAAAATAGTGTGTTGCCTTTTCTAAAGTATGCCAGACGTGAAAAATGGCTCAAAGTCCCATTTTGGAAATCTCCTTATTTGTAAAATTATGTTTAGCTTTGTTCATTTATACTACTCAGTATAGAATGTTTGGAAATAAATAGCGCAACATTTGTTTGTTTTTCCTCTTTGGTGATTCTTTTGCAATTAGTGTCATGAATTCTTTCAAAATCAGGAGAAAAAATATGTTAAGACTGTTTTGTTCTTTCTTTGTTGAAACATGGTTTAATGTTTATTATCATAATTTTGATTGCTATTGCACCACCTCAAGTGATGTATTTTTTACTCATTGAGCTATTATTTGGCTTACATTCACGATTTGTGCATTAATACCATTCAAGGTTATACAATAACAATCAGAAATTATGATAATAAACATTGAACCACATTTCAACAAAAAGTGATAAACTCATATGAGTTTTTTTAATCTTTTCATTAACAAAGCATCTTATGCTTCAGTGACACTTTAATTACCAAGAAATTACCCAAGAAAATATGTAATTATTTCTAGTAATTGACAGTGACTCTACATGCAACACTTCTTTATAGTAAAATAATTGCTAAAATGTGGTCCTTTTTTTCCCAGACATGTGGTTTAATTGATTGCATTCTCTCTTTTGAGTAAAATGTTAGTACAAATATATATATATAAAATCACTAAAGTACCCAAGTATTTCTAGTTCAATTGAGAACTGTTTAGTAACCTCAAAAATAATGTTTGATAATGGGCTAGTATTAATAAAATTATCTTGATAAATTTAGGGTAATTGTTTAGATTTCTTATTCTACCCCAATGTACTAACACATGCTCTTTCTCAGAGTGGCTTTGCTAGGCTTTGCAAAACCGTATGTACATTGCAAAGAACATTCTCTAAAGTGGCTATTCAAAGGATCAAAATCCTTTGCTTATGTACGAAGATTCATTAAAAGGAAAAGGAAAAGCTTCTTTCTCAAAATCTAAAGCCATACTTGGGAGAAAATCATTTTGATCGTTGCTATCTTTAACATTTCAATTCTTTATGATTCTATAAAATCTATTCATAACATAGACACATTCTTTAAACAAAGAAAGAAAACCAAGGGTTCAAACGTGTCCATCTCTCCACTTCCTGTTTTTTTCACCTGACAGTTTGGTCTAACAAGAGCCCTCACTCAAGAGCCTTAACACAACTCTTTCCACAAATGTCTGCTATCTCTTATTTCTCCACTACTTCTTTCCTTCTCTGAGTCAGGGCAAAACATGTACTAAATAAGCTTTTGTCTTCACACACTGTTCCTTTTGAAACTGACCAAGAGTGGATTTTTTTCTAACTAACAAGATACAACCATGACCCAGATGATAACATTGTATCAATATAGTTTAATTTGAAGAAAAAGAAATACAGTTTTCCACACTATAGAGAAGGACTAAAATGTTTGTAAACTCTGGGCGTTGCAGAACATCCACCTGCACATTTCTATCTTCTTTGTAAAAATCATCTTCAGGAGTCATTCTCCTGCTACAATCTTAGGAGAAAGCCCACAAATCTAAAATCACAGTATAAAACCCTGACATTTCTGCTTCGCGATCTCTGGATTAGCATGGGAGGCTATTTTGGGAACTGTGGATCCCCACATATTCGTAGAAGCCACTTGAAGGGATGGATAGTGGGAAGAAGCAGAAGACAAGGTGAGTGATGTGTCCCCAGTCCTTTGTCTGTTACACAACCAGTGGCTCACTGAATTTATCTCTTGTTTATATCGGGTTTTCTCGTTGCTTATAATTTTAGGAAAACCATCATTTTCTCTCAGTTTATAGATTAGAAAATGGAGTTTTTTCGTGAATACAACAGATTTGCCCTGAGTCAAACACCTGCTCAATGGCAGTGTCAGGTCTAGAATATAGTACATGTGACTCTCAGTCCAGTGCTTGTTTTCCTAGATGTCTCTATCCTGAGACAGAAAAGTGCTCCAGCATTTTGTTTCATAGTCTATGGACTGCTCATGAGACTTTCCACCATGTTTCTTCAGGGAGATAAATTCAGCCAGAGAGAGATCCGAGGCAACAAGCATCACTGAATAAAAATGTTGGCCCTGAATCAGGACCCAGCTTAATGTAATATACCAGAGCATGTAATATAATCCTGTCTCTCTTGATCCACACTGCAGACAACTAGTCAGCCATGCCCTTGGGAGACTATTACTTGACATCTATGATGTTTAGATACAAAGTAGCGCTTACTGCTCCTTATGTAGATACTTTACTATTCATCTGCTGAAATCTTAAGCAGGACCTCTAGCACACTGTGTTTAACAAGGACAGCAACAATGCCTCAGGCCTTAAGTTCCCATTCTAGTCCAATCTTCTACTATATATGCTGGGTGTCTCCTTTCATCCTATCCCATTTACTACAATATTCATCTTCCCACCCCTTGCTGATGGAGAATGTGTTGTTCTTTTTTTTTTTTTTTTTCCAATGGAATGGGAAGCCTGAAAGCATAATGCTTGCAGAATAATTTTCCTGTGTTTGTTTTCACTTGTCTTGATAAATTTTAGTTTGACAGGTAGAAAGGGCTTTCTGTTTTCTATGTGCTAGAGAGGGTCTCATCACTCAACAAATCCCACGAGCTTTTACATTCTCAGCACTGTGTCCTTCTTCTGACCTTAAACTTTCTCACTGCCTGGAAATAAAGCTTTTCATGAGAACTCACAAAGCCCTACCAGCTGAGTTTGACAATGAGACAGGCAATGCACAAGGCAGATTATCATTGGAGGAAACGGCAACTTCCTCATCAAAAATCATTTGTTTAACAGAAAACCCAGGAGTCTACTGTAAGTTAACAGACTTGCCCCCTTACCTCCAGCAGCTTATAATTTCTTGGGAACACAGAACACAGTGGCACTTAGAGAACGAAATGACTTTATTTCTCTTTGCATTGGATATATCCTCACCCTGTTTCTGGCATGGAAGTATTCTAAGTTGTTTTCAGTCTCACTTCAGGGAGAGCCCATCAGCTAGAACAGAAACAGTGTACCCCTTACACTACTTCTGTTTGGGATTCCATTTAAGAGGCCCCAAGAGGAGCAGGAAGAAAAGGGGGCAAAAAGCTCCACGAAGGAGGAGAAAACCGACCTATCCTGAGCACCCGTGGTGGGTTCCTGAGTCACGGAGTGTACTATAAGGCTTGCCAATGACTCAATAAGGGACCACTGGAAAGGCCCTGAACCTGCCTAGCTACCATTTCCTCATCTTTAAAACAGGACCAATTGCACCCGCCTGTGTGCAACTGCTGTGACTTTCAGGCAGGATAAAGAATGTGAAATGATTGGCTCAGTGCTGTTCCAAGCTTGGTGTTCAGTAACTGTTGCTGATTACTATTATTTGATTACTATTATTTGATTACTATTATTTGATTACTATTATTTGATTAATATTATTTGGTGTCCTTTCATCCTCTTAAGAATCCTGAGAAGCGGGAGGCTGAGGCAGGGGGATCACGAGGTCAGGAGATTGAGACCATCCTGGCTAACACAGTGAAACCCCGTCTCTACTAAAAAAAAACACATACACACACAAAAAAAATTAGCTGCGCATGGTGGCGGGCACCTGTAGTCCCAGCTACTCGGGAGGCTGAAGCAGGAGAATGGTGTGAACTGGGGAGGCGGAGCTTGCAGTGAGCCGAGATCGCGCCACTGTACTCCAGCCTGGGTGACACAGCGAGACTCTGTCTCAAAAAAAAAAATAATAATAATCCTGTGAAACAAGTGTTATTCCCATTGCACAGCTGAGCAAAATAAGGCATAGAATGTAAAGGAACTTGTACAAGACAACACACACTTTGGGAAGGTGGAGTGCCAGTCCCAATACCATGGCCATGCCATGCATGGGAGCCCAGCAATCTTCTGGGTAGCAGCCTCTATAGAGAAGTTTAAACTTCCGTGATTTTCCAGTAGATGAGCAGAGAAAGAAGGCAGTTAAGCCTACATTTACCCTTGGGTTGCAGGTTCCTAACCTCTTGGCAAGAGGAAACAGCTTAGTCCAGGCATCAAAGAGAAATGTAATCCTGATAAGGAGAAGATCGGATCTTTCTCCAAACCATGTAGAGGATTGTCCCACCCAGAGGCTTGGTAGAACAGACCCTCTCGCTTGCCTATGAGATTCAGGAGCCCACTGTATAGGGAGTCACTAGACTGTAATTGTTTCGTGTTTAATTTTCCACCTACTATGAACTGAATCAAGATTCGGGCCACTGTACTTCAAATAACACCCAAGTTATTGTTCCAAATATTGTGGTTCAGTTATTCGGTCAAGCAAGAATAGCCTACAATATTTAAGTCCCAGGTTCATTGTAAACAAAGAAAATCCATCAAAAAGGGAATATCTCAAGAGAAATCCTTTTCAGGCTTTCATTACAGACTGCAAAGGATAAAAATCTTTCATCTTGCTGATGGTTTCATGTCCCCATACGCATTTACAGTGAGGTGATTGTTTTGCTCAGCTGAAGGCTTATCTATCCTTTGAAGAAAGCCCATCGAAACAGCAGTTGTTAAATACGTGTGCAGATCCTGGAAACCCTTCGGGGTCACCTAGCTTAATGTCCAGACCCAGTATAGTGCCAAAGAGAGAAAATGTTGTTAAACTGTCACTCCCAGACATTCAAGCTCTCTCAGCTACCGGATGGATATTTTATCAAGCAGTTGCCTCCATTTTAAAAACTCTGAGTTAGAAGGAACTTGCCTCCTTCAGCTTTCACAAACTCAGTGTGGAGCCTTGGATTCACTGTGTAACTGCTCCATGCCTCTCTTTAGAGAGTGTAAAGTGGGAAGAGTAACTGTCCTTATCTCTCAGGGCTTGTATTAGCCAGAGTTCTTTAGCAAAATAGAACCACTAGAAGAAATAGTATGTGTGTGTATATACAAATATATACATATAATATATATATACACATACATAAACACACTCACACACATACACACAGAGATAGACAGATTTATTTTAAGGATAAGTTCACATAGTCATGGGGAATGGCAAATCCATAATCTGTATGTAAAGTCAGCAGGCTGGACATTCCAGTAAGAACTGGTGTTATCATCTGAATTCCATAGGGCAGTAGTAGACTGGGAAGTCAAGCAGGGTTTCTATGTGGCAGTCTTGAGGCAGAACTGCTTCTTTTTGAAAAATCTTAGCCTTAAGGCCTTCAACTGATTACGTAAGACCCACCTACATTATGGATGGTAATTGGCTTTACTTAAAGTCAATTCATTGTAAATTAATCACATCCACAAATACCTTCAAGCAACATTTAGATTCGTGTTTGACCAAACAGCCAGGTACCCTAACCTAGCCAAGTGGATTCATAAAATGAACTATCACAGGGCCCTTTTAAAGTTCACATCAAATGAATTCATTCATAGAAAAGAAATATCAAAGGTACAAAGAATGCACAGTTATTTAGTAAATATCAAACTCCTGTGTAACATGGGGCTTTGAGGAATGTAGAGATGAATAAATCAAAGATTCACCTTCAAGGAGCATATCATCCAACTGAGATGCCAAGATTAAATGCACAGGAAGGGAACTGCTGCCCGAAGAAGTGCTGAAGGAACCGTGTGAAGACCCAGGAGGCTGCGGGACAGAGACACTGCTGGGGACTGAAGGGTCCCAAGGAGCCTCTTAGAAAGAAACTGCTTTTCTGGAAAGGTCCTTCCAGGCACTCACTCTACCCTCAATCCAATTATGTCTCCTCCGTCCCTCACTCTCATGAACTTTATTCTTGTTGTTGTTTTTTTTTTAATAACATATTGCAATACATGACTATTCGCTTATTTGCATGGCTCACTGTTTAATAGTGTTCTCTCTCAAATCAAAATTTCACAAGAGCAAAAGGGCCCTGTATATTGTTCTCACCACTATCTCCCTAACATTTAACATAGTACTTGGCATGTGATGGTTGTGCAAATTATATACAGTGAATGTTTGAATAAATGAATATATATAAGTTTTTTCTACAACAAAATTTTACCAGCTTTTAACTGTTTAAGAAAATCCAAGTTTACAGTAAAATTGAAAATTGTGCCATAAGCAACCAGATCTTGCTCTCTGATCTATGTGTTTCTGATTTCTTTATCTCTCTAGTTTTATTGCTAAATCATTTGAAAGTAAGTGACATCAGTCACTTGCTTTCTCCTTTAAATATTTCAGCACACACCTAAAAATAAGGTGTCTGCTCTACAGAACCCCAATACCATAAGCCAGTTTAAAAAAACTAGCAATAATATTTCACTTTCCTCTAATATCTAAACCACGTTCAGATCTCACCAACTGATATTTAAGTCTCCTTTTACTTTCAAACTAGCATCTAATCCAGATTCTGGAAACTTGAAGGAGGTGAGGTGGGTGGATTATCTGAGGTAAGGAGTTCAAGACCAGCCTGGCCAACATGGCAAAATCTCATCTCTACTGAAAAGCAAAAATTAGCTGGTCGTGGTAGCAGACATCTGTAATCCCTGAAGTTACTACTCCAGAGGTTGGGGCATGGCACAAGAATCGCTTGAACCTGGCAGGTGGAGTTTGCAGTGCACCAAGTTCATGCCACTGTATTCCAGCCCAGGAGACAGAGTGAGACTTCATTTCAAAAAAAAAAAAAAAAAAAAAGAGAGAGAGAGAGAGATTCTGGAAGCCCCTGTCCAACACATACACAAACATATTATTGTTATTATTATTTTTATTACTTTGTACTGAAATCTTGAAGTAATTCAATTGTCCTCTAGAGTGTTCCATATTCTGGATTTGTCTGCTTGTCTCCTTATGGTGCCATTTAAATTGTTCTTCCAGTTCCCATATATACTGGAAACTAGAAGTCAGACCTAACGCTGTGATTAGATTCAGTTACAAACGTTTTCTAAGAATAACTGATAGGCAATTCTTACTTAATATTGCATCCCAACAGGGTGCACACTGTGCCAACTTGTTCACCACTGGGGATGCCAAGGTTAACTATGAAATCAAGATGGTCACCACCTGATCTGTCTGTTATATTGGTGCATTCTCCCCCTTCATGCTAGCAAGAACTCATTCAAGCAAACTTTCGAAAATTTGTTTATAATTGAAATCCAAGTTAAATTCTTTTCCCTAGGACTTAATGCAATCCAAAATGCTTAGTTTATTTGTAGAACTTCTTTATCCCTTTTCTTTTGGGGTGGATGGCTGTGTGAAGGGTTCTTCAATTACCTTTGCAGGAAAATGTTGCTGAGCTTACTCAAGTCTTCATGAATTTTAAAATAAAAGCACTCCTCCATATATTTAAAAAGACAGCATTTTGTACAAATCTTTATAGCATTTTTGTTCAGCATTAATTACATATATCAACTTTTCATCCTTCCTGTAAACTGATATTATTTATTAAACTCACAAGAAAAGACACAATTAATCTTTATGATTCATTGTTTCTCCTGCAAAGAACTAAAGCATCAACTGAGTTGACTTTTAAAGTGTTTTTTTTATCTCCTACTGGGGCTGTATAATTGGGTTAAATCAGTACTGCTCAAACGAGAGGACCGCTGGGAATATGCAGCAGAGAGCTGGAGGTACTCCATAAACATGGAGCCTCTTTCTGAAGCATCGTTTTTCCTAGATGGTAAGTAATTTAAAAGATCTTTCTGCACGAAAATAAACTCAGATATATTACAGAATAAAATGCAAAATTAACATGAATTTAAGGAGAAAACAGAAGGCCATTTTGCATAAGCCACTAGTCAAAACCTCCTCTACTTCCTACCACTTTCCCATGGTCTCGCCACATCCCAGCCCACAGGTGGTCACTCTGCTCTGCCCTTTGAAGTCCTTGGTTAACTAAAGCACCTGGCTAACATTTAAATCAACAAAAGAAAAGTTCCTCTGAAAAAATTATTGAAGCTTTCTTTTCTTTTTTTCTTTTCTTTTGAAATGGAGTCTCGCTCTGTTGCCCAGGCTGGAATGCAATGGCACGATCTCGGCTTACTGCACCTCTGCCTCCCAGGCTCAAGCAATTCTCCTGCCTCAGCCTCCTGAGTAGCTGGGATTACAGGCATGCACCATGATGCCTGACCAATTTTTGTATTTTTAGTAGAGACAGGGTTTCCCCATGTTGGCCAGGCTGGTCTCAAACTCCTGACCTCAAGTGATCCACCTACTCAGCCTCCCAAAGTGCTGGAATTACAGGAGTGAGCCACCACACCCAGTCAAAAATTTACAAAGATTTCTAACAGCCAATGTCTCCAACCCTATCCTCTATATGAAAGATGTAAGTGTGGGAACTAGAGATTGGGTATGTAAGAACCCTTCCATTTTTAATGATTCAATAAATGTCATTGACCTTCCTGTACTTCCATATAGGAGCAAGATGCCTATGACTCTCGGTTTCTGCATCCTCGTATCTCCTACACACCATCTTTTCCTGAACAAACATTTATTAAGAGTTGGCTGTAAGAAAGGCACCTTTTCAAGCACTTTATTAGTGATAATTCACTTCACATCCACCTAATAAAGTAGGTACTAATGTTCTTGCCGTTTTATGGATGAGGAAAGTGAGGCATGAAGAACTAAGTGACTTGCCCAACATAGTTGGGAACAGCTGAAGCCAGTATTTGAAATAAAGCAGTCTGGCATTTTAATAACACCTGTCCCAGGCTTTGCATTTAGGAAGAACTCAAATAACGTGTGTGATAATTGTGTTGCTATAGCAAGCAAATTTGGAGTCATCATTGGTTCTTCCTTCTGCCTTACATTCAAGCAATCGCCAAGCTCACTAATACCTTAAAGAGTCCCTTACCTTCTTTACATTCCCACTGCTGCTGCCTTAGGTCAGGTCTTCTTTCCCTCAATCCTTCTCAGTGGGACACTCTCAGAGTATGTGGCATTTCTGGTCTTTAATTCCTTCTCTACTCTAACCCATCCTTCACGCTCTGCCAGAGTTTCTTCCGATGCACAACTCTGATTGTGGTGATCTCTCCCTGCAAACCTCCAACGGCTCCTCTTTGCTTACAGAATGGAACCAACAGTCTGTTAGTGGTAATCACGACCCTAACCTGCCTTCCCTGGTGTATCCCCACTGACACAATACACCTGTGAAATGAAACTAAATCTTGGGACCCCAAATCACTAAGCCAAAGGAAAAAGTCAAGCTGGGAACTGCTTAGGGCAAACTTGCCTCCCATGCTATTCCTTGAAAAGATAGCTACTAAGATTTTTAAAAAGCTACAAACTCCCTCCCAGGGAATTTCCTTGTGGACAAAGAACAAACAGAACTCAAAGTCATCCTTCTGCTCGCTAAGAATAATGCCTATCTGATTGCATCCTTTGGAAAAGCTAATCAGAAACAGGAAAGAATGCAACCATTTGTTTCTTATCTACCTATGACCTGGAAGCCCCCTCCCCACCTCGAGGCTTCTAGTTTCCCCACCTTTTCAGGCAAAATTAATGTACATTTTATGTATATTGATTGATGTCTCATGTTTCCCTAAAATGTATGAAACCAAGTCGTGAAAAAAACTATTGAGGACGACAAATTCTTCCTTTCCTTTACAAAGCACAGTGTTTTCAATACTGCCGACTATGCTCCCCACGGTTAGTGGTTGAGTGGGTTATGTCTATCAGTATTTACTCCCATTAGAAATTAAACTGAAATTTTTAAAATATTGAAGCATTAATTTAAAAGGAAGAAAATCCATTATATATTGACATAAATAACATGAAAATAACCATTCTTTATGAAATAAAACGGAATATTGAGTGAAAAGAGTAGTTTTATATCTCTGCAAATTTCTCTGCTGTCTGGCTTAACAGAGGACAGTTAGATTCTCCTAAATGTTTCTCTATTCAGGCTCTGGCATTATCACATATCTCAAAGCCTCCAGAAAGCTCCACTGTAGGTTTATGAGAAAATGAAAGTGAAAAGGCAGATAACATCTTAGTATTATTATAAAAAGAGTTTATTTTTATCTCATGGATGCCCTGAAAACATTGTGGAGAACCCCTGAAATCCTTGGACCGTACTTTGAGAACCATTGCTTTGTGTAAATTGTGTCTTGCTTTTACACTGGTTCACCCGAGCTTGAGGCATTTCCTCTCTTTAGAAAGTTCTTCTCCCTTAGTTTCTGCCTATAAATACTCAACCTATGCATCAATGCTCAAAGTGTCACGTTTTTATGAAACTTCCTCCCTCTGCAGTAAGAATTCCTTCCCTGTTTTATAGCACTTTGTACCTTGATTTACATTTAAAATATTCAATTACTTGAGCAACAATTACTGAGTGCCTACTATGTTCTAAGTGTCCTACACTTTCCCTACCTACTCCCCCTACATTAAAATTTATCTTCAGCTCAGCCTCCTCAAAGAGACAATCAAAACAACATATTAGTGGTCAAATTTTAGGCCCACTGATATACTGGGAAAGGAGTTGTTTTTTAAAAAGGCTCAGAGGACCTTTCCATAGTTCTGAAATTACACCATATAAGCCATCTGTTTCTGTCATTATTGAAGATGTCTACTATATTTAAGCCACACTAAAATAAATTCAATTATCTTTGGTAAGTAGAAAATTAAGAGCAATTCATCTGATAAATGTTTATAAGCATACATTTTTGAGCCACTCTAGCCCTTGTCGAATATACCACGGACATTCAATTTGACAGCTGTTGTTGAAGAATTTGAATTCCAAATGAGTGGGATGACCCTGTAGCCCTACATTTCTAGAATGCTAAGATTCAAATGAGTATTAAGTATTTGAATAAAGAGATCCAAGTCTGGTACCTCTGTAGCAATGGCATGCATAGCTTTAGCCATGGCCCTTGACATTTCTGGAGCTCAGTGTCTTCCAAACTAGAATCCTCTCAAACCCAGAAACCATGTCATTTTTATCTCTGCACTTAGTAAGCACTCCATACATTTTTGATGAACAAAGGACTCCACGATGAAGAATTATGTTAGATAAACCCCAAAGTCCTTCTCAGTTAGAAGAGCACCTAACACAGGGCCCGCATGTCATGACCACTCATTAAATATTCAAGGCACACATGAAGACACAACTGAACAGTCTATAATTTCTGGTTCTATTATAAGCAAGATGTTTCCCTAGGCACCATGCTGTCTCAGTAAGAACTAAGATATTGTCCCTGCCCTCACAGAACTCAAAACTTAGCCCAACATTAGCTGCAATGACAAACAACCAGGGAGCAAACAAAACACCTTAGATTCATGATGTGTTATCTGCCTTGGAACACCAGGATATTTCAAGTTCCACCTCTGACTGGCAAAATCACTTTTTATTTCTGCTTCTAATAGACACATAACTAAAGGCAAGGGCTAATGGGATGTCAAAGCAGTGTCATCACAGCCCCTTAATTGATGTGAAGGTGCTTGCATAACTATTCAAGGCAAAATGATGTTCTCACTGATGGGAGATATAGAATGTACAATTTGCATCTCATCAGAAAAAAATATTCGTTGGTTTCCTCTACGAAGCACTAATGTTCCTCAATACTGCTGACTGTGCTATTTTGAGAAATAGCCAGCATGCCCTCCGCCGTTAGAGAGTAAAAGGAAATATTGCCTCCCCAGGTGTCAGATTTCCTTTCTATAATGGAAGGATGTGTGGGACAGCATTTCAAACATAGTCACAGAGGAAAAAGGAGGCTGACAAGTAAGATGGATGAATGAGAGGGAAAACATGTGTTGAGAAGGAAGCTGTCAGATGTAGATCCCATTTGTGCATCAGAAGTGTCCTAATTAAAAGTGCCCATCATAAGAGTCTTTGGGGAGGAAAGGAAAAAAAAGGAAGCCCACAGCTTTGCAATACAAGAGATCTCAGAGAAAAGGCATGGCTCAGGGGCTCCATTGAACAGCAGCATTCATATTGGTGGCTGTATCCTGGCATCTCGGATATTTATTGCTTCTATAACTCAACCCAGGAAATCTGCATCCTCACCAAGGAAGCCTTTAAATATAAATAATATCACATATTTAGTTGACGTAAAGAAGTTGGAAATACTGGGGTGTTACCATGCAATTTGGAGCTCAGTTTTTCCAACTTCTCATCAGTAATGAATTTTTTCTTTCCCTCAATTGGAGTCCTGAGCCTTCTGTGTTTACAGTGACATTAGTCAATTCCCTAGATACACTGGGTGAAATTAAATAAAGGACTGCAGGGAAATTTATCTATAGAACATGAATCTTTAATGGGCCTTCATCCCTATAACTCGTATACCAGAAAGGGACTTGCAGAAACAGATCTACTATCTAGCCACCCATGAAGGCTAGGTGGATGTGAACAGATAATTGAGTATCTCTATTTCTCTTTTGCTTTATTTATAGCATAAAGGGACTGGACTCAATAAACTTTGAGTTCTTTCCACTCTGACCTTCAGATTCTGTCATTTTTCTCAAATTTCCCTCCTCCTTCCTAGGAAGTACATAGGGGCCATTGTTAATTTGTGGTGGATTTGTGGTGGGAGGGAAATGGTGGTAGTTAAGAATGTGGGCTTTTATGTTAGACTGCTCAGGTTCAATCTCATCTCTACCAGTCACTATCTGTGTGACTTAGGACAAGTTACCTAAACTCTCTGTGTCTCCATTTCCTTATCAATAAAATGGGGCAATAATAGCACCCATACCTCATAAAGTTGCTAAGATCTAATAGAAAAATACATACAAAACAGTTGTTACAGTTCCTGTTACATAGTAAACATGCAGCAAGTGTTTGGTGATGTGAGAGAATACAATCACTGCACACATGTGAGAGGATACAATCTCTGCCACACATATGGCCAGAGGCAGACCTGCAGAAGTGGAGTAATTGCAGGAATTAGGAGAGGGATCCTTTGTTACAAAATAAATAAACGCTACTTGCTTATGTCAAGATTTCTTTTACAGTGTAAAAGGAGAACAATAGCACACCAGTTTGAGTTCATATTCTGTTGTAAATAGATGTATTAGTCTGTTCTCATGCTGCTAATAAAGACATACCCAAGACTGGGTAATTTATAAAGAAAAGGATGTTTAATGGACTCACAGTTCCACATGGCTGTGGAGGCCTCACAATCATGGTGGAAGGCGGATGAGGAGCAAAGACATGTCTTACATGGCAGTAGGCAAGAGAGGGTGTTGCAGGGGAACTGTACTTTATAAAACCATCAGATCTCATGAGACTTATTCACTAGCACAAGAACAGCACAGGAACACCCGCCCCCAGCATTCAATTACCTCCCACTGGGTCCCACCCACAACACATGGGGATTGTGGGAACTACAATTCAAGATGAGATTTGGGTGGGGACACAGCTGAACCATATCAATAAATTTTACTTATTTATTGATTTATTGAAAATAGGCTTATAAAAAAAGTATTTGATGGAAGAAAGAGGAAGAATACAAGGATAAATAACAGATCTAGCAAGGGGAAAATATATGAATGAAAGACCAATTTCTGTTACCTTTAATATTGTTTGGCTTCACTGTCAATCTTATGTTTATTTATGGATCAAATTGATTTGTATCTTTATAAGCACCTTCTTCAAAATGATCCAGAAGACTCAATTTGGGGAGGCTATATTCAGTCTATATTCATGATTAAGTCATGTTCAAAAATTTGGTTTTATTAAGACAGATCTCATCCTGAATCGCAAGAAGAGTGTTTCCATTGGCAGCCACCCTGGTAGATTTTTACATACTCTAAAATAGTACTAGTGCTAAATACAAGTGAGTCACTCAGAGTGTCCCTGAGGGTTTGACTCCACCAGCAGCCCTGCTATAAACCTGAGAACATTGGGCCAAAGGCCATATCTTGAAAAAATACCTTAACACTGACCAGAGTGCTTTATCAGACACAGATGTCTCCAGAATTAGGCAGTATCAAACCACGTTCACAGATTTCAGCCAAATACAAGCCAAAATATATTCAAAAGTCCATGGGTTGTATGGCTACCTGATTTCTGGCTCCTCATTAAGAGTAAATTGATAAAATATACCTGAAAGGCATGAGGTTTGGCAGAGAAATACCAGATTAAGATTATAACTCATTAAATATTTAAAACTCACCTACATTAGTATTTTCAGCTGGTAGGATCATTGATCATATTGAACTACAGTTTTTATGTATTTTGCTGATGCAAAAACATCATAACAACACAAGCCAGAGTGACACAGGAAGCTACATTAAAACAAGGGAAGAAGACGAAGAGAAGGAGTGAAAAAAGGACAGAAGCTTAGTTTCAAAATTAACTCAAACAAAAAGTGAGCAATCCAAGAAATAGCAAAACCTATCTACAGTCAAAGGGAGGTTTTTGTGTGCTTCTGTATGTCAAATTCATTCATATGCCATTGCTTGCCTTTTCTGATGCCTTATTGACTAAATCATGTCAGCCAAACAGTCAATTCAATCAATTGTTTAAAAATAAGCTGATGACCTCTTTCAGTGATAGAGATGTTTTGAAAACACCATTTTTAGTCCAGTGCAGAATGCAATATCTCCTACCAAGTTGTTATCCAATAATAATTTTTTGATAGATAGATTCATCTAATAATGAAAAATATAGACTGATAATCCAAATAACACTTTTAAAATCAAAAGCTACATATACAATGTGCCATGTTAACAAACTTGAACATTCTTTGAGAATTTTGATTTCTAAGAACCTAAAAAAAAGAAACTACCAATTTTTTTTAATGTGCTGGTTGTCTTTCAATTGGTAGGTATACACAAGTACAGGAAACATTGAATATAACTACTTTTGAGGGAATTTTGGCTTTTATAAGTTCTAGTAAACGACTTATAAGAGCAATGGCAAGAGGGGACTTACCTCCCCTCATGTTATCTATTGAAGAGTAAATGAGAACCTGCACTATTAAATTGGTCCCTTTTAATCAGTGTTTAATTATGTAGCTTATGGAGAATGTACTAATGGTCCTTTTATGAATATTAAACAAGCAGAAATATTCTGTATCCTGGAGTGCAGAATAAGGAATCAGTCATGAACATTACTTAGCCAGTTTGCATGAAATAGATATTTAACACTTTCACTGAAAATTAGCACATAGAATTACATGCTACATCTACAGAGAAAGCAGAGGTATTTGTAAAATAATAAACTGGATGGAGGATATAATAGAGCCAAACATTTCAGCTGTTTTTTTTTTCCTTCTTTGTAGATTTACCTAATGCTCAAAGATAGACACCAAAATGCAGTGACTGCTAAAGTCAAATAGACTTTGAGGCAAATTTCTTCAAACTTTGAAGGAGTACTTCTAAAATGAGTAAGAATGTTGAGAATAATCAATGATGGAAGTCAAGCAAGAAGAAATGAAAAACATGGAGATTATTAAAATAGCATCAGAAAGAAAATGGCACATTTGGAAAACAAAGATCCAACATACACATAATTGGTGTTTAAAGACACTACAAAATCTGGAACTAAAACATTTTTTCCCGAAAAGATAAAAAAAGAAAATATTCCTTAAATAAAACAAGACCAAAATGTACAGATTAAAGACCACATCATATTCCAAAGAGGGATAACACTGACTGGAAAATGCAGACTTGCCCTGTTTACATTACCAGACTCTTGTGGGCATGATGTCAAGAACACCAAATCAACTATGAGAGTAAAAAATCATCAGCTTAGGCTTAGCCTTCCTATAAGCCACATTCAATGCTAGAGATTGCTAAACTTTCTACAAAGTTCTGGGGAAAAGTGTGGTCTTAAAAGAGTATATTATTATATACTTGCAACTAGAAAGGCCAAAGATACATGCCCTCATATATTTCAAATTTCAGGTGATATAGTTTCCATGGACACTGCTTGGGGAAACGACTTGCAAGTAAACCTCAGGCAATCAAGACATGAATGGAGAAACCATAGTGAAAAGACTGGTTGTGAACACTGAATAAATTTAAATACAGGATTCAGGCTAAATAACTGTGAGAAGAGGATATGAGTTTTATAGACCAAAGCAATGAAGAAATATTATACCTAAAAATGTTGAGAGGTAAAGAAAGGAGGTAAGAGAATAGAGTAAATAAGCTAATCTCCTCTTCTTTCAAAGTTGGGGTCAAAAGATACAGTTTAAAGCAGATAAATCTCAGGTTTCAATGTAATATGTGTGAGTACAAAATAACTCCTAGATAAATTAAGAGAAATAATATGAACTATAAACAACACAAGTTGAGTTGTGGAAGGGAAGGAAGAAAGATAGGAAGAATCATAAATATTAATTTTCTCATAGAGATAAAAAGGAATAACGATGATAAAAAAGAAATTATAAAATATTTTAAATAATTGAAAACATAAAATGAAATTAAAACAACATAAGCTAAATAGTAAGAGGTATAAAAAATATAAACAAAAGGAACATTCCAAATAAAACTATCAGAAATGTAGCTTGTAATCGCAAAAGTAAAGTAAATAAGGCCACCAAAAGGGAACTGATTAAATAAATTTTGCAGTATCCACACAACGGAATACCATAGAATTATGTAAGAATAGAGATAGAGCTTTTTTGAAAACGACTTCCAAGTACTTGGTAAAGGAACAAAACAAAACAAAATGTCAAATAGTATATAGAAGATTTTTCCGCTTGTGTAAAACAAAGATATTCACTGTACATACACACAGACACACATACAACAAATATGTATATAGGCAGGGCATATTTCTGGAGGTACGTAGAAGAAAGTGTTAGTAATGATACTTCTTTCTTGGGTGGAAGAATGGTATAAAATTGAAGAAGACTTATTTTCTTTTCTTTCTTTGGGTACAGTTACTAGTACTTTCAACAGGATAAAATAAAAGCAGTTAGTGTGAGAAAATGCATATATATATATTCACATACATACGTATACATATATATAATATGTACTTATTAGCATTTAATAAATGTGTGTATGTAAGAGTGTGTGTGTATATTCAAAGAAGAATCACAAACTAACAGAGTAAATAATAAGTTGACCAATAAATTTTGCTAAAAAATACGAAAAAAGAATCAGGTTAGATTTTTTACATTGTATTAAAATAAATTCCAAACCAATAAAAGAGATAAATGTAAAAAAAAAAAAAAAAAAAAAAAAAAAAAAAAAAAAAAAAGGCACAGTGTTGTGTTTGTGTGCCTGTATTCCCAACTACTTGGGAGGCTGAGCAGGGAGGATTGCTTCAGTCCAGGGGTTTGAGAACAGCCTGAGAAACATAGAAAGATCCCATATCAGAAAATGAAAAGAAAACCAAAAGAAACTGTAGAGGAAATTTTTATGTATATCTAGTTGGCAAGTGATTTTCCAAATATTATAAAAAGACAAAAAAAAAAAAATGAAGAAGCATTTGCAACAATATGGCAGTCAAACGGGTTGATTAATATTCTTAATACTTAAAAGCCCTTATAAAGCTGTGAGAAAAACATATTCTTATCTGAAAGAAGAATGGCCAAGAAAATAAACATAGCTAATTCAATAGATTTTTATTTAGTTAGTGAACTTGTGGTATTAGGCTTTGAGACTTTAGAGGTAAGCTAAGAGCTCTCAGGGAGTTTACAGTTTAGTGGACGAAGTACATTCTAGAATTAGACGAATTCTCATGTTCTAATTAGTTGGTCAAAATGATCAACTTCATAATTATAAAAGATCCACAACTGGTTACTGTCTTTTATGATCATTTAAAGCATTTGGGGCTGGGTGCGGTGGCTCACGCCTGTAATCCCAGCACTTTGGGAGGCCAAGTGGGAGTGGATCACCTGAGGTCAGGAGTTCGAGACCAGCCTGGCCAACATGGTGAAACCCCATCTCTACTAAAAATACAAAAATTAGCTGGGTGTGGTGGCAGGTGCCTGTGATCCCAGCTACTCAAGAGACTGAGGAAGGAGAATCGCTTGAACCCGGGAGGCAGAGTTTGCAGTGAGCCAAGATCACACCACTGCACTCCAGCCTGGGCGACAGTGAGACTCCATCTCAAAATAATAATAATAATAATAATAAATAAAAATAAAGCATTTGGAAGCCTGGTATTATTCATAACTAATTAGTTTGGATTTATAACACTATCAATGCATACAGCAATACCAATTCATTCCTCAGGCTCTGCTACCTACTAGGCTATAGAAGTGCATTATTTCATTTTGTCCTCACAGCTATAGGAAACTGCTTGTTATTTTTTCAGTTTTTCCTATGGGAAAACTATGGGGTCTAAAGAGATGAAGCAATTTGTTCGAACACGTTCTTTTGGTAAAAGGCACCATCCAAGTCCTTTTCAACCCCTAAATCTATGTTAATAAGGTGACGATATTTGTAAAGAGCAAAATTGGTCAGAAACATATGCCTACTAGGTCAGATAATGTGTTCCCTAAACATAGCTCTCTATAAAACAATAAATGGTTGATTTTGCAGTATAGATGAACTTACTTTATACATTTCTTGACTTTCTGTAAAATATTTTCACTATAAAATATATATATACACATATATATGTGTATGTATGTATATATGGTGTTTTCATTTTTGTTGGTTTCATTTTGCTTCTGATAGTCATTAATGCTGCAGTTTGATTAAACGATACAATTGCCCTTGAACTCTCTCTATATTCCAAGGCAGCAGAGCAGGAAGAAACATATGGCACCAGCGCCGTGGCAGCACAATTTTAGGCCTCCTCAAGAATTATGTGGCCATGGTAGTGATTTGCTATCAACAATTTCACGACTCCTAATTCAGAGCAGTGGATTCATGGCCTTAAAATGTGAACCTGTCGCTCAGCCAGGCAGCCTCTCATACTCTGAACAGTCTGACTTTTCAGCAGACAGCTTCTGGGTTTCCCTGCTCATGACCACTGCAGCCAGGAAAATCTGGACCAACTCAGCATTCAAGGACAATAGGACAGGCGTGTGCGCTCTGTAAATGGCATGCGGCATGATTATCAGAACAACAGACTTTGTATGAAGCCAAAGGAAGAAGAGTGCTTTTTGTGTGTTTGTGCACGTGCACACATACACACACTTCCCATGCGCAAAACAAAAAACTGTTTCGTGATCATTTACAAAATCTCGTATTCATTGATTGACTAAACGATTAATTTTGCCATTGCAAAGTTTTGTGTTTGAAAAATAAAATTTCACCTCAACATTATAGTATTTGCATTGGGAATTCTTTTCAGTTAAAATCCGAAGTGCCCACAATTCTCATCAGTATATTTCTTCCTGTTTTTAGTTTTTCTGGACAGCTTTGCTGTAGCAATAAATTTTTATCGTATGAGGCTCTATATTCTAGTAAATTTGTAGTTGATTATCCTAAACTCATTCAGGGCCAAGTTTCCAGGGACAGTTAGCTATGACCTTGTCGAACCAAATGTGGGATGATTTTTTTTTTTTTTTTTTTTTTGCAAACTCAGTAAACCTCTTATTATACTTGTATGAGAGGGAAAAAAGCACACTTAGGAATTAAAAGTTACATTGTCTTATGAAAAATATATGGAGCCCTGCTTTAGACAATGCTGTTAAACTTATCAGTGGTTTCCCTTTTTCTTGGACATGCTATACCCTATAGCCCTTGAGTCCTGATAGAAAGTGTCACCACACTTATTTTCTATTACAACATACATGTGTCCCTTTGTAGAATGTATTCTCGTTTTTGAAGTGGCTCCTTATGATGCATCCTTTGTTAATCATCGGTTGAATTTTGTTGGGCCAATAGACAATGGGCACCTTGTAGTCACTAAAAGGCAGGGATTGCTGGTGATAATGGCATGACCACAACCAGACACTTCTCCCTTGTCCTGCTCCGTAACTGTCTCACCCACTCTCCTGAACCGGGATGCTACTCAAAAACCAAATGCAGTGTTCTCCCACAGGCCTGTTCTCATGAGTTATGGTAAGAAAACACAAAAGGAAGATGACATACATCCTGGTTTTAAATAAGAAAGGACGAGAATGCCAATACTGATATTATTCAAACATCATAGAACATGAAGAAGGACAGATTGTTGAAGAGAGCAATCAGGAAATTCCAAATATTGTCCTTCATCAACTCAAATGCCAGAGCCTTTGACCTTGAGCACTGAGAAGCTCACTCTGACAGTTACGCCTGTTAAAAATCCCTCAGAGTTTCCCTTACCCACAGGGTAAGCACCAAGGGCTTTAACCGGGCACACATGAGTGGTGTCTGTGACCTGAGTTCAACTCTGTTTCTTGTCACTCCTTGACCATTTGTGTAAACTTTTCAGAGACCCCACATATCCCAGGCTGTTTTCCCTTCTGGACCTTTGCTTAGGTTCTGCCATCTGTCTAGAATTCCCCCAACTGCCGTCCGCTGGCTAACATCGGATCCTATAATAACCATTCTCCCAGACCTTCCTTTGCTTCTCTTCACTCCCATAATATCTTGCACATGGGCTTCTCATTCCAGTGAGATGAATTCCTTACCACTGCCTATTAAATTGTATGTTTCCTTGAAACACTGTGAGGTCTCCAAAGTCAAGGACTATGTCTTATTCATCTACACACTCTGAAGCCTGTATAGCCTCTGTTATATACTAGGAGTTTAGTAAATATGGGTTGAATAAGTCCCCAAAGTCAAGGACTGTCTCATTCATCTATATACTCTGAAGCCCTGTATAGCCTCTGGTATATACTAGGAGCTTAGTAAATATGGGTTGAATAAGTAAATTATCTTTATAGGCTTCAAGTCCTTATGATAACTGTATCTTCAAATATCAATTAAGGGGAAAAACTGAGACATACAGCATTAGCCTAATGTTTTGGTTATGTTACCTTGAACAAGATACTTTTCCTTAGAAGCCCTAATTCCCTAATCTGTACAATGGGTACAATATTACCCCCCTCAAAGAGGTGTAACAATTAAATAAGAAAATGCCTAGAAAGATGCTTAGCCAAGCTACTAACATATAATAAGAATTAAATGAATGTTAGGTACTACACATGATTAATGTGAAAAATGAATGTTAGGTACTACACATGATTAACGTGAAAAATGAACATTAGGTACTACAAATGATTAATGTGAAGTTATCCCTTTGACTATTCCTTTGAAAACCAACAAGAGGTAACTTTTCATAATCATTTGTTGTTTGTTCTTGCTGGGGTAATTTTTTGTCTCTTTTTGAGAGTTTTGCTGTTTGGTGTTACCCTTTTATCTGAATCACGCTTACCCCTTCCTCAATTTTCTCC
>NW_016818301.1:93632-99828 GCF_001698545.2 Rhinopithecus bieti
CGTGAAAATGAACATTAGGTACTACAAATGATTAATGTGAAGTTATCCCTTTGACTATTCCTTTGAAAACCAACAAGAGGTAACTTTTCATAATCATTTGTTGTTTGTTCTTGCTGGGGTAATTTTTTGTCTCTTTTTGAGAGTTTTGCTGTTTGGTGTTACCCTTTTATCTGAATCACGCTTACCCCTTCCTCAATTTTCTCCCTCTCTGTATTACAAGAAATGGCCAATAAAGAAATAGACAATAATTCAGGTGCCCAATACTTCAGGGTTGAGTAACTCACCACACATTGAGTCAACAGGGATTCTAATTTAGAACCATATCAACAGATATCATCCTCTGTAAATATTTCAAAAATTGATGGACATGACTGTTTTCACTATTCCAAATTACCATATGTGTCCATCACTCAAATTTGTTTCCATTCTCAAATAAGCTCTATGATGTTATTCCTGAAGAGAAAGGAACCACAAATCCAAATTTCCATATACATCAGTTTTAGTCATTCTCATTTCCATCAAGATTTGGCAAGGGAAGGGGAGGTTTATAAACTGATGATAGGAGTAAATTATGCATAATCCCATAGGTCAGCAATGTCTTAAAGCGTGTTAAAAACTAAAGGTCAAATCCCCAAAAGTCAAAGTTATTTACCAAAGGCAGCAATCTTATTTTACTTCTGTTAAGACCACAAACACTCTTATTTCCCAAAAGGGTCTTGAAGATTTGCTTGTATCGTAAGTAGAATTGGAAATAAAGCTAACTTTGGTCCTCTACTAATTGCAGACCACCCTGCTGTTTGTGGCAGGGTGGTCTCTTCCTCGTGCCACAAATACACCAGGCTCATTTCCATTTTCTCACTTTTACTCAAATTTTTTCCATCCTCTAAACTACAGCTCTCTCAGTTCAAATCCTGGGCTGCACCATTTATTAGCTCTGCGATCTTGGAAAATGTATTTAACATTCTCTAAACCTCAATATCCTTATCTATAAAATGTAGATGTTAATAAAAATAGTATCTATCTCAAACGGTTGTCATCGTGATTAAATTGGACAGTGATTTAATTTTTTAGCCCCTTTCCTGGCATTACATAGCATACACTTCATGATCAAAGATATTGTTGCTGCTGTTATTCTGCCTCGTCTATTCCACCCACCTACAAAGGTCTACCCTGTACTTCTTACAGGTAGTTTCTCTCTTCACTGTGTGTACTATATGAGTTGCACTCAGCACTTGATTATATATATATAGGTGACCCATGAACAACAAGGATTTGAACTTTCGGGTACACTTACACCTGGATTTTCTTCCTCCTCTGCCAACCCTGAGACAGAAAGACCAACCCTTCCTCTTCTTCCTCCTCTTCTGCCTACTCAGTGTGAAGATGAAAAGGAAGAACACCTTTTTGATAACCCTCTTCCACTTAATGAATAGTAAATATATTTTCTCTTCTTTATGATTTTCTTAATAACATTTCTTTATCTCTAGCTTGCTGTATTATAAGGACACAGCATATAATACATCTCCAACATAAAAAATATGTGTTAATTGACTGTTTATGTTATAGGTAAGGCTTCTGATTAACAGTGGGCTATTGGTTAAGTTTAGGGAAGTCAAAAGTTTTCTTGTCTTTTTTTTTTTTTTTTTTTTGAGATAAGAGTCTCACTCTATCACCCAGGCTGGAGTGCAGTGGTGCAATCTCGGCTCACTGCAACCTCCGCCTCCTGGCTTCAAGCAGATTCTCCTGCCTCAGCCTCCCGAGTAGCTGGGATTACAGGCACATGCCACCACACTGGCTGATTTTTGTACTTTTAGTAAAGATAGGATTTCATGATGTTGGCCAGGCTGGTCTCGAACTCCTGACCTCAGATGACCCAGTCACCTTGGCCTCCCAAAATGCTGGGATTACAGACATGAGCCATTGCACCCAGCCGAGTCAAAAGTTTTATACAGATTTATTTTACTGCATGGGGGTTCAGCACCCCTAACTCCCACATTATTCAAGGGTTAATCTGTATCTTCTTCATACCATAGTAAATGCCAATACTCTGTTCTCCTCCTTTTAGGCACACAAAGGAATTGTCCTTTCCCACCCTTCCTGCCATTTGGGGTGGGGGAAGCCCACAGGAGTAGTTCTGGCCAATGAGTTGTAGTCAAAAGTGACATATCACTTACAGGCTATGGCATTTAATTGCTGGTGAGAGACTCTCTAGAGCCCTTTCCCCAGTCCCAGTCATCAATCCTGGAAGCATTTGTTGAGACAAGACCCCTATCAGCCTAGATCCTAAGTGACTATGATAAGCAGAATCTATACTACTCCAACAATAAAATGAATGAACTACTGATACACACACTAATGTGGATGAATCACAAAAACACGTTAACTGAAAGAAGCTAGACAGAAAAGAGTATATTCTGTATGATTGCATTCCTATGAACTTGTGGAGCAGATAAAACGAATCTGTGGTGACAGAAATCTGTAGCACTGGATCAGTGGTTGCCTAGGGCAGAGGATGGGGGCATACTGTGAAAGGATACCAGGAGAATATTTTGGGTGATAGAAATGATCTATGTAGAGGTTATGGTGATTTGTCATAACTCATGGGACTGTATTCTTAAAATAAATCCAGTTCATTGTGTGTAAATTCTACTTCAGTAGAGTGATTTAAAAACAAACCAAACAAAACAAAAATAAGCAGAATCTCCCCAGATAATTCTTGCTGGATTTGAAATTTAATAAGAAATAAATCCTGTTTTTTTAAGTTTCTGAGACTAGAAAGGAAAGTTGTTTGTTACTGCAGCCTATCCTAACTAACATGTATACACTGATTTTATCCTCTTGACCAGAATGTAAACTTTTTGTGGAGAAGGAGCAAAGTCTTACTCCTTCTTTCTATCCCACAGCACTAATCACAGGCCTAGATACACAGTATCTTTTACTTGACTTGGGTCAACCTACAAATTTCAACATTGCAACTGAGATCCAAAAGGAAATATGCTCCCAGAAACCAGTTTCTAGTCACTAAGATGGAAATGTGTTAAACTAAATAGCAAAAAAAAAAAAAAAAAAAAAAAAAAAAAAAAAAAAAAAAAAAAAAACTTAAGCAGGATCCTAACTCCTATATTCAGGTTTCTTTCAAGACAGATTCTGAGAGTATCTAATGGCAAATCCCCAAAACCAGGTATGGTAGAGCTGTAAACAAAGCTGAAGTAGGTCATGTGACTCAGGGAAGCATGGACTGAAGATGTTACTATCAGGAAAGAAAGTTCAGGAGTGGTTGCAAAGATAAGAACGTCAAGGCATCGTTTCTTGAGATCAACTCTTCAAGAGGACATCTGCCTAAGAAAAAGGACCATTTGGTCATTAGAGAACTACTAATCAAAACCACAATGAGATACCATCTCACACCAGTTAGAATGGCAATTACTAAAAAGTCAGGAAACAACAGATGCTGGCGAGGCTGTGGAGAAATAGGCACACTTTTACACTGTTGGTGGGAGTGTAAATTAGTTCAACCATTGTGGAAGACAGTGTGGCGATTCCTCAAGGATCTAGAACCAGAAATACCATTTGACCCAGCAATTCCATTACTGGGTATATACCCAAAGGATTATAAATCATTCTACTCTAAAGACACATGCACATGTATGTTTACTGTAGCACTGTTTACAATAGCAAAGACTTGGAACCAAACCAAATGCCCACCAATGATAGACTGGATAAAGAAAATGTGGCACATATACACCATGGAATGCTATGAAGCCATGAAAAAAAGAATGAGTTCATGTCCTTTTCAGGGGCATGGATGAAGCTGGAAGCCATCATTCTCAGCAAACTAACACAGGAACAGAATACCAAACACGGCATGTTCTCACTCATAATTGGGACTTGAATAATCAGAACATATGGACACAGGGAGGGGAACATCACACACCAGGGCCTGCCTGGAGGTGGGGGGAAAGGGTAGGGAGAGAATTAGGACAAATACCTAATGCATATGGGGCTTAAAACCTAGATGACGGGTTGATGGGTGCAGCAAACCAACATTACATGTATACCTATGTAACAAACCTGCACATTCTGCACATGTATCCCAGAACTTAAAGTAAAATATTAAAAAAAAAAAAAAAAGAAAAGGACCATTTGCTTAATCTCTCAATGATATTTCTGATGCTGTTCAGTATATCCACAAAATAATTGTTTGGCCCAAGAAGATCATGGGTTTCCTGGAGAAAATAACATGACAGTTATGGACAAGATAAAACAGTTCAGATAACCCAGAGGTTATCTTGTTTTCTAGGTTATGTGCTAATGGCAGGCCTGATAATGTCCCACACCAATATCCCAATCCTGAGTGGGGATGAGTCATACACCAAGGCTTAGTAGGGTGATTTCAGACAGCTACAAACAAGGTAAGAGAGGGCTGACAGCCAGATGAGAGGAGACTGAGGACCATCTAAGCATGTTTCAAATTAAAAGAAAACGCACATAAATAAAGTTATCCTCCAAAGGTTCCCAGACTTAGTAGACAATCAGAATCAATAGGCAGGTTTCTCTTTTAGAGACAGGGTCTCACTCTATTGCCTAGACTGGAGTGCAACGGCACAATCGTGGTTCACTGGACTCTCCAATTCCCAAGCTCAAGTGCTCCTCCCACCTCAGCCTCCAGAGTAGCTGGGACTACAGGTGCACATCACTGTATCTGGCTATTTTTTTTTTTTTAACGGAGTCTCACTCTGTCACCAGGCTAGAGTGTGGTGGCACAATCTCGGCTCACTGCAACCTCTGCCTCCCGGGTTCAAGCAATTCTCCTGCCTCGGCCTCCTGAGTAGTTGGGACGACAGGCACACACCACCACGCCCAGGTAATTTTTGTATTTTTAGTAGAGACAGGGTTTCACCAGGTTGACCAAGACAGTCTCAATCTCTTGACCTTGCGATCCACCCGCCTTGGCCTCCCAAAGTGCTGGGATTACAGGTATGAGCCACCGCGTCCAGCCTACCTGGCTATTTTTAAATTTTTTTTGTATATACAGGGTCTTACTATGTTGCCCAGGCTGATCTCAAACTCCTGGCCTCATGCAATCCTCCCATACAGGCACATTTTTAAGAATACAGATTACCAGGTAGCATCCCAAACTGACATACTCAGAATCTCCTGGGATAAGATAGAGGCTGAGAATACATATTATTAATAATATTGTCAGTTAAGTTTGATGATCAGTTCAATCTGGGGAACCTCAACTGTATTTTCCTGGAAAAGAATCATTCCTTCTGCAGCTGGGGATATTCTGGATCCCAGAGAGAAAATCAAGGTGCTGCCCATCCTATAAAGAAAGGCACCTGGAAACCTAGGATAATAACGGGAGGCACTGGTAAGAACTGTTCCAACTTTCCCTCTTGCCATTGGAGACCCAAGAACTATGAGGAAGTAGGGACTCCAAGGAAACCTGGGTGGTCCCCACCTTGTTTTGATTACGTAACTCCACTGTCAGGTGTTTTCCTGAGGGACAGAGCCTCCATGCAGTTACTGACAAACCTGAGAGGCATCCCTGGGAGTCTTTCAGCCTTCCATACTCTGTCATTTTACCTGCATCAGGAGAAATTTCAAGGCAATGTAAATAATGTATATCTTTTCCTTAAAAATCAGTGTAAATATTTCATAAACTGTACAGTAAATAATAAATACATTTGGAAAAAACAATATAAATATTTGATAGTTTGCAGAGCAACTGTTAAGCCTGGAATTAAATATGAATGTTCAAAAAAATCCAATAAATCCTAAATTATATACAAATGGTTGAAAAGTGACCCAAACACAGTCATGGATGCAGTTTTAAAAATTGCTATGTTTCTCTCTTCAACAGGGGAGTGTTAAATCAAGATGTCACAGTCTGTAACTGCCAGCTTGGGAATCATCTGAAATTTTGGTAACTCCCAAGTGCCTATACCTTCTGATAATACTTGGCTTGCATCTTAAAATAATAAAAACATCCTCTACCTATGAGAGAAATTCAGAAATACCACACTATGCAGCTGCTACTCTTAAGGCAAACAATGTTTGCTCCATAGAAAGATTGAATAATAAACATCAAATGCCTCTTGTAAACCAGGCAGGTAAAATTTTTCAGACCCATCATCGGTGGGTCGAATTTGGAGGAGGAAGCTTCAAGCAGTTAAATTTTTTTTTTTTTTTT
>NW_016818301.1:100393-158226 GCF_001698545.2 Rhinopithecus bieti
GGACTTGAATAATCAGAACATATGGACACAGGGAGGGGAACATCACACACCAGGGCCTGCCTGGAGGTGGGGGGAAAGGGTAGGGAGAGAATTAGGACAAATACCTAATGCATATGGGGCTTAAAACCTAGATGACGGGTTGATGGGTGCAGCAAACCAACATTACATGTATACCTATGTAACAAACCTGCACATTCTGCACATGTATCCCAGAACTTAAAGTAAAATATTAAAAAAAAAAAAAAAAGAAAAGGACCATTTGCTTAATCTCTCAATGATATTTCTGATGCTGTTCAGTATATCCACAAAATAATTGTTTGGCCCAAGAAGATCATGGGTTTCCTGGAGAAAATAACATGACAGTTATGGACAAGATAAAACAGTTCAGATAACCCAGAGGTTATCTTGTTTTCTAGGTTATGTGCTAATGGCAGGCCTGATAATGTCCCACACCAATATCCCAATCCTGAGTGGGGATGAGTCATACACCAAGGCTTAGTAGGGTGATTTCAGACAGCTACAAACAAGGTAAGAGAGGGCTGACAGCCAGATGAGAGGAGACTGAGGACCATCTAAGCATGTTTCAAATTAAAAGAAAACGCACATAAATAAAGTTATCCTCCAAAGGTTCCCAGACTTAGTAGACAATCAGAATCAATAGGCAGGTTTCTCTTTTAGAGACAGGGTCTCACTCTATTGCCTAGACTGGAGTGCAACGGCACAATCGTGGTTCACTGGACTCTCCAATTCCCAAGCTCAAGTGCTCCTCCCACCTCAGCCTCCAGAGTAGCTGGGACTACAGGTGCACATCACTGTATCTGGCTATTTTTTTTTTTTTAACGGAGTCTCACTCTGTCACCAGGCTAGAGTGTGGTGGCACAATCTCGGCTCACTGCAACCTCTGCCTCCCGGGTTCAAGCAATTCTCCTGCCTCGGCCTCCTGAGTAGTTGGGACGACAGGCACACACCACCACGCCCAGGTAATTTTGTATTTTAGTAGAGACAGGGTTTCACCAGGTTGACCAAGACAGTCTCAATCTCTTGACCTTGCGATCCACCCGCCTTGGCCTCCCAAAGTGCTGGGATTACAGGTATGAGCCACCGCGTCCAGCCTACCTGGCTATTTTAAATTTTTTTTGTATATACAGGGTCTTACTATGTTGCCCAGGCTGATCTCAAACTCCTGGCCTCATGCAATCCTCCCATACAGGCACATTTTAAGAATACAGATTACCAGGTAGCATCCCAAACTGACATACTCAGAATCTCCTGGGATAAGATAGAGGCTGAGAATACATATTATTAATAATATTGTCAGTTAAGTTTGATGATCAGTTCAATCTGGGGAACCTCAACTGTATTTTCCTGGAAAAGAATCATTCCTTCTGCAGCTGGGGATATTCTGGATCCCAGAGAGAAAATCAAGGTGCTGCCCATCCTATAAAGAAAGGCACCTGGAAACCTAGGATAATAACGGGAGGCACTGGTAAGAACTGTTCCAACTTTCCCTCTTGCCATTGGAGACCCAAGAACTATGAGGAAGTAGGGACTCCAAGGAAACCTGGGTGGTCCCCACCTTGTTTTGATTACGTAACTCCACTGTCAGGTGTTTTCCTGAGGGACAGAGCCTCCATGCAGTTACTGACAAACCTGAGAGGCATCCCTGGGAGTCTTTCAGCCTTCCATACTCTGTCATTTTACCTGCATCAGGAGAAATTTCAAGGCAATGTAAATAATGTATATCTTTTCCTTAAAATCAGTGTAAATATTTCATAAACTGTACAGTAAATAATAAATACATTTGGAAAAAACAATATAAATATTTGATAGTTTGCAGAGCAACTGTTAAGCCTGGAATTAAATATGAATGTTCAAAAAAATCCAATAAATCCTAAATTATATACAAATGGTTGAAAAGTGACCCAAACACAGTCATGGATGCAGTTTTAAAATTGCTATGTTTCTCTCTTCAACAGGGGAGTGTTAAATCAAGATGTCACAGTCTGTAACTGCCAGCTTGGGAATCATCTGAAATTTTGGTAACTCCCAAGTGCCTATACCTTCTGATAATACTTGGCTTGCATCTTAAAATAATAAAACATCCTCTACCTATGAGAGAAATTCAGAAATACCACACTATGCAGCTGCTACTCTTAAGGCAAACAATGTTTGCTCCATAGAAAGATTGAATAATAAACATCAAATGCCTCTTGTAAACCAGGCAGGTAAAATTTTCAGACCCATCATCGGTGGGTCGAATTTGGAGGAGGAAGCTTCAAGCAGTTAAATTTTTTTTTTTTTTTTTAAGGAAATCAGGGACTTGCTTTATATTCATAAAATAATCAATCCCTTCTGCCACTGGCTCCTGGTCCTTGATCTGTTCCACCTTCACATTTCTGTGCTCTTCTATAATGTTACAGAACTCCACACAAGTTCATCTGTGTCCTCTTCCATTCTATTAATTCCTGCCATGTATGCCCGTTGAGACTCAGTCCCAGGAGGGCTCCCCTGGGAGCTCATTCTCACTGAAACTTGCATGTGCCTCTATTGTAGCATGTGTCCTAGAGAATTCAAAGAGGGGTTTACATTATTCACTACCATATCCTGGAACCTAGAAGAGTGCCTGGCACATAGTCAACTCCATAAATATTTGTTGAACAAATGAATGAAGGGATGCATGCATCTCTGTCTTACCTAGTGACAAAGGACATTTTTTTGTTTGTTTTGTTTTTTGAGACAGAGTCTCTCTCACTCTTTCGCCCAGGCTAGAGGACAGTGGTGTGGTCTCGACTCATTGCAACCTCTGCCTCCCGGGTTCAAGCAATTCTCCCGCCTCAGCCACAGGCACACATCACCACTCCCAGCTAAGTTTTTGTATTTTTAGTACAGACAGCGTTTCACCATGTTGGCCAGGCTGGTCTCAAACTCCTGACCTCAGATGACCCACCAGCCTCAGCCTCCCAAAGTGCTGAGACTACAAGTGTGAGCCACGGCGCCCAGCCCGAGCACAGTATTTTTACACATCATGTTCTCAGAGCCTGTTCCAGCACCTCATACAGAGTAGGTGTCCAATAAAGATATCTTGAGTAGATAAACAGACCTAAACAGGTAATGTGTCAGTGCATTGTGATGGTAGATGCAGTGTGCAAAAGAGAAAGGAAGAGGGAGAGAAGAAATAGGGATGTGCCAAACTCCAGCTTCACTCTTCCTATTGAAATATACACACCCCTGGGGAAGATTAATAGGCACATGGCTTAGCAAAGGGTTATGAGGAGCAGGAAGGGAACATTTTATTTTCAAAACTAAATCTCTACAAGTTTTAAAAATCTTTCTGGTTACACCCATATAGTATTTATATAGTAGATACTTCTAAGAAGCTCAAAGCACAGCCATGTTTGGTACATTGGATTTTGCATCAACCCACTCCTGTGTGGTTAGTTGGTAGAGGTCATTTATTTCTTTCATTTTCCCCTTGAAGGAAGCAAAGGCAAATTAAAGAAAAAGTTCTAAAGACTTGTCCAGAGGTTCTCAAACATGCAACGGTGGATCCAGCATCCTTGCCACAGCCCTTTGGAGCACATTGCCCCAAAACGTTAGGTGCATAAGTCTGGTATTAAGAAGCTCCAGCTGTCCATTATCTACTAATCAACAAAAGTTCATGGAGTCTTAGCTCTTTGGACAGTGCGGTGTAAGCTGATAGATCTGTGCAGTGTATGTAGGTGTTCCAACACATCCTATTATTTGTAGGTAAAGAAAATTTTCAGTTAGGTTCAGTAAGGAGTGGTGTAAGGGAATCACTCAGGTTTATAATTCTTTAAGTGTTTTAGCTTTTCGTAATAAAACACACCCGAGGACATTGACAGGGAGAGGCAACCAGAGAAAAATAAGATACAGTTTCTGACCTCATGGAGCAAAGAATCTAGTTGACTCATAGGATAATAGGCTAATACAATAATCTAGTTAAAGAATCTAGCTGACAAGACAAGTACTCAGGAAATGCTTAAATTTTAATGCATAGCATTAGATGGCAGGTTTAATTAAATGAAAGAAATAATGCATCATTTAGGGTTCTGTTTGTTGCATGAAACAGTGACTGAAGTAGAAAAGAAACTTAAGTGTAAGCACATGGAGTATCATGAGATAGAAAAGAAGGTTGAAGAGGCATGAAGCCTCAAAATGAATTAATAGTTCTTTGTGTCTTCCAATATTTTATTTAAGATTCAGAGTCTCAGTGGAAAGAGTCCAATGGGCTGGTCCCTTTGGCCATACTGGGGCAATAATAGGAAGCATCTAATGGAAAAGACCTGTATGGATTTCTCAGCCTCTCACATAGGAGGGCAGAGCTTCTGGGTTTATCATTTCTCTGCAACTCCACCCACTGAGTAATTCCCCCAAAGGGCACTGAGGTGCTATCAGGAGGGAGGAATGCAAGAAGGGCGGCCAAAAGACGGCAAATGCTCTTTACCATGAAAGAAATTCAGCAGAGGGGGAAATCTCTGGACATGAATCAGAGAAGAATCATGGAGGAGGTGGGACTTGAGGTTGGTAGATGTGTTTCTAGCACTTAATTAGATGGAGCAAGAAGAAAACTTATGACTAATACAGGAAGAGGTGAGGCTGGGACAGTAGATAATGCTGTCAAATAATAAAGTTCATTGGACTTAAATAGTAATAATAATTTTGTGTGTGTGTGTGTGAGACGGAGTCTTGCTCTGTTGCCCAGGCTGGAGTGCGGTGGCGTGATCTCGGCTCACTGCAAGCTCCGCCTCCCAAGTTCAAGCAATTCTCCTGCCTCAGCCTCCCAAGTAGCTGGGATTATAGGCACGCACCACCACGCCCAGCTAATTTTTTGTGATTTTTTAGTAGAGACGGGGTTTCACCATGCTGGCCAGGCTGGTCTCAAACTCCTGACCTCAAGTGATTTGCCCGCCTCGGCCTCCCAAAGTGCTGGGATTATAGGCATGAGCCACTTTTCTTGGCCAATAAATACATTTAAAAAAAAAAAATGTACAATACAAGTTTATTTGGTTGCCAAGCAAGAAAATATACTCCAGTGAAGAAATGTACTAAACTAGGTGAAAGGTAAAATTTGGGAATTTTAAGTTTGACTATTCCATATCCAAAATGCTTGCTTGCGATCAGAAGTGTTTCAGATTTTGGATGTTTTTAGATTTTGGATATTTGCATTAGACTTGCTGATCAAGCATCCTAAATCCAAAAATCTAAAATCCTAAATGTTCCAATGAGCATATCCCTTGAGCATGATGTTAGTGCTCAAAACATTTTGGATTTTGAGCATTTTAGTTTTCATTTTTACATTTGGGATGTTCAACCCGTATTTGCAAATGAGTTGATAGTGATTACATCAATCTTGCTCTCTGCACAATGTGGAATGAGGCAATAGAGCTGTGCAGTGTACATGAGTGTCCCAACACGTCCTATTGTTTGTAGGCAAAGAAAGTTTTCAGTAAGGACTGATGTAAGGGAGTCACTCAGGTTCAAAGTTCTTTCATTGTTTTAGCTAGTTGTAATAAAACGCAGCATTCCTTTTTGGTATCTCTTGGGTAGGAGGAAAACTTGCCTTTTAGAGTGCTTGGCTACAGTTTTAATCACATATAAGAATAATAATGTGTATATGTGCATAACAAACTTTAAACTTTAATGTTTACCGATTCTTTCACAAATGTTAGCACAACTGAGCCTCACCAAACTTCTATGCCATGTCTATGACCTCTGTTTCTGTTTTCATTCTACAGAAAAGAGCCAAGTTCAGAGAGGTAAATGACTTGCCCAAGATAGCAACCAGGGTCAGTCAGCTGACTACGTATTTCTTTTTCCAAGTCATGCTTCATAAGGAGGCGCAAAATATTGCACCACATATGAATTTTAGTAATCCATGCTTTTCTAAGATCTAGATGAAATTAAATAACCTAATAAATAGTTATATGTATTTTCAAGATAAATATAAAATTCCTCTGATTAAAAAACTAATAACAACAGCTCTTTTAATGGGAGAAAGAATTACGGAGAGCATGTGTCATCAGGTATCAAATATTTACTCAGTGCTTCACTTTGGGCAAACTCTCCTCCAAGACAAGCCAGGGCCCACGGCTGAGAAACTGGGGAAAACCATGAGAGTCGGACTGGATGTAGAAATGAGAAAGAGGAATGACCGGCCTGCAACCAGAGTTTTAAGGGCAAGGAATCCAAAGGATTTCATTGAAGGCAAAGCTGCAAACCAGAAGGAAGCAGGTGATTGAACCAAAACTTCTCTGCAAAAGCAGAAAAGGCAGAAAGAAACCAGAGAGTTACAAGACTAGAGCCAGAAACCTCAAGCAGAATGGTGGGGAAGAGACTTTCGGAGGGTAGGGAGTTTCCCCAAAACTCACTGTAAAGAGAGATGTTGGAAAGAGGGGAACAGGCTCCCAGAACCTGATAAAAGGGAGATATAAGAAAGCCTAAGAAAGAATCACCCTTAAATAGCTCTGAATCAAGCTGTAAAGACAAAACATAAACATTGAAAGATACAGTTAATAGCACAGGGCAGGAAACCAATAACAAACAAAAGAAGTTAATGGGAGACACAGGAGGTCAGGAAAGGAGAAGACCATTCCAGGCTCGGTTAGCCTCTGAAAATTCCATCAAGGAATGCCACAGACCTGGAGAAATGTGCTTATGGCCCATATCTCTTGCCAATTTGCTTCGAAATGCACTCCCAGGCTGAAAACTTGCTTCTCAATGTATCACTCTTGGGGAATGTAGCCCTGGCTCCCTTCATGTTTAGTTTTTCTATTCCTACACTAGATGATTTTTCTGAAAGCCAGCCAAAGTATCAGATCACTCTGCCTTCATTTCACCGAATTTCAACAGACTTATAGTGAGTGCCTCCACTCTGTGCTTGGCACTGTACAATGTGCTGGACTTAGAGAAATTCGTAAGGGACAGGCCCCTATCCTCAAGAAACTTAGAGTTATTTGTTCAGGAAATACAGACGTATACACAAATACTTACGTAGGAAGGTCTACAAAAGGAAACAGTACAAAAGCTAAGAGCAACGAATTCTATCATTAGGAGGAAAGACTTTTTGTCATCCATTTATTCAGCACATTTTCGAGCATTGAACAAGTGCCTAGCACTGTGATGAGCATTAAGAATCACTCACTGTTTATTTAGTAAGCCACAGTGCTTCCTGAGGAGTCGTTTATATTTTAAGTTGGGAAGAAGTCCATCTGAGTGAGAACCAAGAAGAAATGTTTTGGTCATCCTGAGACTTTAGCATGAAAGGATAAAGAGTTGCAGAATGCAGAATGGGTCTAATATGGTGATATGGTTTGGGTCTGGATACCCACCCAAATCTCATGTCAAACTGTAATCCCCAGTGTTGGAGGTGAGGCTTGGTGGGAAGTGATTAGATCATGTGGGTGAATTTCCACTTTGGTGCTGTTCTCATTATAGTGAGTGGGCTATCTAATTGTTTAAAAGTGTGTAGCACTGCCCCCTCCTCTCTTCTTCCTCCTGCTCCAGCCATGTAAGACATGCCTGCAGGATGTGCCTGGTTTCCCCTTCATCTTCCACCATTATTGAAAGTTTCCTGAGACCCTGCCCCCTCTGCCAGCCATGCTTCTTGTATAGCCTGTAGAACTGTAAGCCAAATAAATGTCTTTTCTATATAAATTACTCAATCTCAGGTATTTCTGTACAGCAGTGCAAGAAGAGACTAATATATTTGGTATCATCATGATGGACTTCTTGATACATGACCTATTCCCCTATATCCCTTCCAAACCATGCATAGTCCTCTTAGGAATTTGCCATGAGCAAAAGTAACAATCCCAAATACCTGTCATTTAAACAAGATTCCCATATTACTCATCAAAAGGAGTATTCACTACAGCAGAAAAGTCTGTGCATGGGCAGAGATGGGCCACAATTCAGGGTGGCATCAACTCTGCCTTGCGCCACTCGTGTGCATTCTGGTGCAGGCCAAGGGGAAGCCAGCTAGAGGGTCTATGGCCCACCACCCCAGAAACCACTCCAGGTTCTTAGTCTCTGCCACACTCAAAGAGTTTCTGAAGGACTGGATGACTACCGCTCAGAATCATCTCTGGCCACTGATTACTACCTACCCCATAGATTTGTTAGGAGGATTCACTGAATTAATAAATTGCAGGGTTTAGAACTACCTGCTACATAGGAAGTATCCTGTAAGTAACAAATATTTTACCGCTATTATTCAGTAATCAGTCCAAATATGTCAAGCAATTGCTTTTTAAATTACAAGCAAACAAGGGGAAATCAGTTTATTAAACTGGACTCGAAACGTAGGGAAAGTGTATAATTGGCTCCAAAATTCTGATTGTTTGAAAACTCAGAACCATGATTATCTCCCTAGTTATAAAATCAGAGTGGCCATGTCCTCCTAGTTATTAGTAATGGCAAACACCATGTGTGTATGTGTTAATTCATGTGCATATATGTGTGCCATGTACGTGTATGTGTCAACTATTTAAAGCAGCCGTAGAGACAGCTATAAAAGCAGCCTTCAAGCATCTTTTTAAATATGATAAGCAGTTTTTTGTTTTCTCCAAAATGTATGTCAAGGAATTCACCTCTTCATTTCTCCCATCCATTCCAACCTCATCTGCGTCTTCTTTTCACCTCTTATTCCAAAACTCTAGAATGGGAATGACATTTTGGGTATGTCTTCTGATATATTTTCCTTTTCAGTAATCAGATTCCTGCCCCCACCAAAATAAAAAGAAAAATAAAAAAACTATCCCATTATTACCACCTAAAGGAGGATAGAACATAAATCCTCAGGCTTGAGAAGGAAGTGGTGGGAGCTCCCAGACTGATTTGGGTGATCCCCAAAGGGAAGGGTGCCTGCCTCTTGCTTTTCAAGGTGCACATTAGAGAAAGCATTCGCTTCCTTGAGAAGATAAAATTTGGACATACAGCCAAATGGATGAGATAGGTATCCAGGCAGATCTTTGTGGCCAAGCGTCGCATCTGGGAGCCCAGAAATTTCAGCAAGCCCTGTCAGCAAGGAGTGCTATGGGGACCAATGGGCTTTCCTAGTATTGAGGTTGTAGGTCAGAGAAGGCATGGACCATGGTCTTTAGCAAAAGCAGCCAACGTGATTCCCTCAAAACAGGTGAGCCCACTTATACTCAGTGGGTCATAGCACAAGATGCCAGTGACCAGAGGGGACAAAGAACCTCTCAAAGGAATCCAGCAAGGACCCACCAACACCTACTATCCAATCCCCACCCTCCATAGCTTATACAAACTTCCTCTTGCACTATGTGTGATTGGGAAGAAGAAAGAATAGAGGAGATCTCTTCAAAGCAAGAAAACTTGCTTGGATTGGGGACTGAGCTTTCAAATGACAATCTGAAAGAAACTAATAGAAATGCCACTGATTGAATAATCTTTAATTGATGAGATCAAGTCCCCGCCATTCCATCATGAATAAAACTGAGGAGTTTAGAGCAAGGTGAGGCTCATCATAAAATAAAGTTGCATGCTTTTACATATCTGGGTAAAAGACTATGCATAAAGAGCCCAGAGTTATAGTGATGGGGTTTCCAAATTTTCTGGGACATCCAGTATTATCTATAAATAGTTTATCCCATTGTCCTGATAATCTTAACTTTAACTTAGAAAAGATGAAGATTATCCAAAGAGTATCATCATTTTGGAAATTGTTAATTTTTTTAAGAAAAGAACCATCATGCATTTCTCAACTAAAAGGGAATGTTGCTCAACACGTAGAAAACATATAATGTAGGCTTCTCACCAGCAAGTGAAACTTCTACTCCCACTGCCTTTGGAGAAAGAAAATTTTCTCTTGGCTTACTTTTAAATAAAAGAAAAAAAAAAAGAAAATCTTCTATACTACATATATACTACTCCCAACTTATGAAGAGAAGGTAAGTGCCCAATATAAATATTGCAGCTAAAGAAAACCAGAAAGAATGAAAATTATTACAGAGTTAAAGTTAAAATGTCCACAAAAGCCAGGAGAGCAGAGCCGATCTTAAAATGGAATTCGGGGTGCAAAGAAGCATATTAAAGCGTCTTATTTCTTTACTAGATAAAGACTACAAGATCCATGCTTTTCTGTCCTCAAATGTTTCCCAAATCCCAGAGAAGCCTGGCTCTTTTCCAGGGTGGGAATTTGAATACTTTAAAGAGTGCACAACTCGAGATGCAGCAAAAGATAAACAGCCTTCTATTTATCTTAGGTCAGCATGAAACTTGAAATTGCCATTGCAAAAAAAAAAATAGTAAACAGACGATAAAAGATAATTTTCCCTTTTAATGGAAAGAAATGCAAAATAAAATAAAGCAGAGGTATGATCTTACAGTTTCAAAATCAAGGAGTAAAATATTTTAGTGATAATATGCAATTTTGATGAGGTTTCAGTAATGCAAGGACTGCTGGCAGCCTACAAATTTTGGTGAGCAATAGGGTAATCTATAATGAGAGCCATAGAGATGTCTCTGGTCTCTAAACAGCAACACTATTATCCAAATTCTGAGAACTAACATAAAAGAATTCAGAAGAAGCAAATGGCTATCTACACGAAGATATTGACTATAGTCTTTCCTATACTGCCAAAGCAAATAAACAAAAAACTCAAAACTAGAAACAACTAAATGTCCAAAACAGGTTTATGACATATTAACATAATATTCTGCTTCCTTGAAATTATTTTCAATGCAATCCATATAAAATATGAAACTATATTTTTTATATATTGTTAAATGGAAAATAGGATATCAATATGTACCTATCCTCTTTCAAAAGACATGAAAATGCATGCAACATGAAAATAATAAATACAGGTTTACTCTATAGCAAAGTTCCATTTTCTTACTTAAAAACTCCTTGATATTGTTTTTGTGATTTCAATAAACAAACTATTCTGTCTCTTCAAAAGCATATTTTTTAAGAAAGTCCTTTCAAAAAGCAATTTTCTCTGATATAAATCCAGAGGGTAAAACTACAGTGTAAAGAATTCTCTTAAAGGGAGAAAACTTAGAGATTAACAAAGAAGAGAAGTAAAATGGTTGGAGTGGACAATATTGTCCGGGAGAATCCAGTCTCACTAGTAACCATTTCTTAACACAGGAAAGCCAGGTGGTAGAATTTTGTATTTTGTTTCTTTTTTTTTTTTTTTTTTTTTTTTTTTTTTTTTTTTTTTTTTTTTTCCCATGTCTGAAGCTTTCTCTCTCTTAACTATGGAAGGTAAGAGATTAAAATAATAATAATAAAATAAAACTCTCATTGGTTAGCTACACTACAGAACTCACTGCCAATTCTCAACAGAAAAGAAAACATTGGACCAGAGTTAACACTAAATAAGATTCTTACACCTAAGAAATTAATGCCCCTACCAAAAGTATTCATAGGAGCTTTTAAAATCAAAGCTCAAAGTAACGTGTGGGTAGCCCTGCCTTGGACAGAGCCCAGTATTTGAAGGTTAAAGTGTTTTCTAAGGAGAGAATGGAAACCAAACTCAATTAAGGAGAGATGGATAGTAAATTGAATTTAGTGCTCAAAGGTGCATTATACTTTGGGAATTGTACTTCTTTAAAGAGTCAGCACGGTAGAGGAGAAAAAGCACTACACAGGGCATCAGAAGATTGGGTGCTAATCACCACTTTGCCACACTAACTACCTGATGGCCTCGGAAAGGAAAAATGCTTGTGTTTGGTTTTGTTTCATTTGAAAACTGAAGAAATTGGATTAGATGGCCCAAGTGTACTCGCAGGACAGGTCTGTTCCTGGTGGGACTGCTTAGGAGGCTGGTACTAGATATTTGAGAGACTGCAGATTATGTCAAGAAGTGTTGTTGTCACTGAACGACTATTTCACAGAGAATAGGTCCCCGTTACTAATGTCCTCCAGCCCAAGAGCACCAGACATACCCCTATATTCCACAAAATCGGGCTTATTGGCTCATTACATCGAAGGACACACCATATTATGGAGAACCATGAAATGGGCGTCTCAGTCAGAGAGTTTTAGAATGGGCTTGTGTTAGAATTTGGCTTGTTAGGTAACAAAGGAAGGCTCAAGAAAGGACAGTTTTGTTTCACATCAGAAAGCAGGGCAATTCTGGCCAGGCACAGTGGTTCACGCCTGTAATCCCAGCACTTTGGGAGGCCAAGGCAGGCGGATCATGAGGTCAGGAGATTGAAAACAGCCTGGCCAACATGGTGAAACGCTGTCTCTATTAAAAATACAAAAATTAGCTGGGTGTGGTGGCATGTGCCTGTAATCCCAGCTACTCAGGATGCTGAGGCAGGAGAATCACTTGAACCAGAGTCGGAGGTTGCAGTGAGCCGAGAATGCGCCACTGTACTACAGCCTGGCAACAGAGCGAGACTCTGTCTCAAAAAAAAAAAAAAGAAAAGAAAAAAGAAAGCAGGGTAATTCTATCATTGAATATCTTAATAATTTTTTTTCTAATAGGAGGAACAGTGAGGCTAAAGCTATAATTGGTAAAGAAGCAGCAATCACTCACATTAGCCCAGAAAGGGAAATGTTTGGCCATTTTGGTCTAGACATGCTCTTGTCTTTGACTCTGTTCAGACATGTTTAGAGTTGTTTTGTTTTTGTCTTGCTCCATCCACGATTGGAGACAGGCATTGTCGAATATTGACATTCTGTGAAATTGTTCACGTCCTATAGAACTCTATGGTCTAGCCGTTACAACCAGACACCTCCAAGCAGACAACAGTCAGAGGCTGCAGTTTTCTTTCTTACCATGAAGGAAATAATTAACTCCAGGGGTATGTAACTAGCTGACAAGCCAGAAAAGGAGGCCTCAGGCTGGAAACTATTGAAAAGTACTCAATCCATAAAGTTGAAGCTCTAGGAAAATGACCCAGAAAACAAGTAAAAGGTATTGACTTGGAAGAAAAAAAAAAAGAGAGACATATATATGAGCAGGTGACACAGGATGGCAGTGGAGCTGACTCCTGGAATAGAGGGCTTCCACTAGGTTGTTCCATTCATGCGGAGGTGCACAGAGTTCATTGCTGGGGCAGATTTTTAAAGGGATTAAGCATGGTCAGACACAGTAACATCTCAAGTATTTTCCAGCTCTATAATTTTATGAAACCTTGCTCCAAGTGCTATTTTAGTTTAAACACAAAATTGATGTGTGTTGAAAATGACAGATGTTGGTTGGTCTATTTTAATGATTTACTAAAAATAGAATGAAGCCATTAGATGGTATGCTCTATTCGATCTCTCAATTGTCTATGCATGGATCAGGGGGACTACTATTTACCATTTGAAAGTTACCAGAAGTATAGAAAAAATATTCAAGAGGAAATAAGCTTACAAAAATGGGAAGAATATGCATTTCATATTATATGGAGCCTTTCTGGTTTCACAGAGTAAGTCTCAGTTTCCAAATAATGTATCAATTCATATCAGAGCGTGTACTCAGGTATTTTTCTCAAATATTGGAAAGCTTGTCTTGCCAATGCAGATCTATTTAGTCATGCTAAAATTCACAGCCCGTAATGGTTAATTGGTTTCACATTCTGGTAAGCATCTGTAAGATAGGATTCTGGATAACACTGAAAATTGTTTAAACAGCACATGCTGAGGCACAAGCCTCTCCACCACACATCTCTGGATCTCCTGGGGTGTATGCTTAGAATACGATGATACTATATTTCCCACAGGGTTATCAGTATCCTAAGAAGCCCAAAAACAATTTTTGGAAGTTGCAGCAGTATGCATGGCCTGCAGAATGACAGATTAGAGATGGTGTTAGTTCCAGTAATTAACTTTGCAGCATCAGGGGCAGGAAACCCCCTGCTGAGGGCATCAATAACTCCATTCCTCAAGGGGAAGTCTTGCTGGTGCCTGGGTGGATCTGTGACCTTTGGCAGATGGAGTAGTATTTGAATACACAAAATCAGGAAAATAAAAATGATAAAAGGAAGGCAATTTGCTAAATGAAATGTACATAAACTGAACTGCCTGTAACAGTTCATCAGAACCTGCGAGGATCACCCAGAAGGTTTTTAACCACCTCCACAACAAATGATCCTGAAGTACTCCTTTTGATTTTCATTTCTTTCTGGAAAATATGTACAAGTAGTAAATAGAACTACACTTCACCCCCACCCATTTCAGACCTTGTCTCCTGGTCTCCATGTAGGGTGTGTGTGTGTGTGTGTGTGTGTGTGTGTGCATGGGCATATGTGTGTATATTCATATTATATACACACATATATACATACACATATATGTTTTACTTATTTATAATTTTACACCCATTGTAATTTTTATCTGATAACAGAAAGCAAAAGAATATGTCTCCCTTTCAGGGAAAACCTCCTTAAGAGTTTTTCTGAACAAAGTTTAGTGAAAAGAAGAAATCATGTCATTATGAACCAACTAGCCATTCTTAGGATTCAAGTTGAGCTGCTTTTATTTGTATCTCAATTCAGCCCTTGTCACCTCAGTCCTCAGTGATGGGAACATTGACCTTGGAAAAACTCTAAAAGTTTCTAGCAGCTCTCAGATGGGTAATGTGAGTCTCTTGGAGGATAATTCTCTACACTGCATGCTCACACTCAACAACCTAGATCCAAGGGTGCACGTGACCTCTCCCAAATCAGTTAGCATTTGGGCTTTTTTTCATCAAATATGAAAAACTTAGCGCAGTTCATGGCATGTTTAGCAGCAACCCTGAGACGCTTTTCAGCCCTAGACCCTGAAAGGTCAGAAGGCCGTCTTATTCTTAATATGCATTTTATTTTATTACCCAATCTGCTCCCAACATTAAATAAAGCTCCAAAAATTAAATTCCGGCCCTCAAACCCCACAACAGGACCTAATGAACTTTGCCTTCAAGGAGTACAATAATAGAGTAAAAGCAGCCAAGTAGCAATTTATTTCTGAGTTGGAATTCCTTGCCTCTACTGTGAGACAAACCCCAGCCACATCTCCAGCACAGAATTCCAAACACCTAAACCACAGCTGCCAGAGATTCCTCCAGAACCTCCTCCCCCAGGCGCTTGCTACAAGTGTCAGAAATCTGGCCACTGCGCCAAGGAATGCCCGCAGCCCGGGATTCCTCCTAAGCCGTGTCCCATCTGTGTGGGACCCCACTGGAAATCTTGCCTGGCAGCCACTCCCAGAGCCCCTGGAGCTCTGGCCCAAGGCTCTCTGACTGACTCCTTCCCAGATCTTCTCGGCTTAGCAGCTGAAGACTGACGCTGCCCCATTACCTCGGAAACCTCCTGGACCATCACAGACGCTTTGGGTAACTCTTACAATGGTAAGTCCGTCCCCTTCTTAATCAATATGGAGGCTACTCACTCCACATTACCTTCTTTTCAAGAGCCTGTTTCCCTTGCCTCCATAACTGTTGTGGGTATTGATGGCCAGGCTTCTAAATCTCTTAAAACTCCCCAACTCTGGTGCCAACTTGGACAACATTCTTTTATGCACTCCTTTTTAGTTATCCCCACCTGCCCAGCTCCCTGATTAGGTCAAGACATTTTAACTAAATTATCTGCTTCCCTGCCTATTCCTAGGCTACAGCCACACCTCATTGCTGCCTTTTCCCTCAGTTCAAAGCCTCCTTCACATCCTCCCCTCGTATCCCCCCACCTTAACCCACAAGTATAGGACACCTCTCCTTGGCGACTGATCATGTACCCCTTACCATCTCATTAAAACCTAATCACCCTTACCCCGCTCAATGCCAATATCCCATCCCACAACACACTTTAAAAGGATTAAAGCCTGTTATCACTCACCTGTGACAGCATGGCCTTTTAAAGCCTGTAAACTCCCCTTACAATTCCCCCATTTTACCTGTCCTAAAACCAGACAAGGCTTACAGGTTAGTTCAAGATCTGCACGTTATCAACCAAATCATTTTGCCTATCCACCCCATGGTGCCAAACCCATATACTCTCCTATCCTCAATTCCTCCCTCCACAACCCATTATTCTGTTCTGGATCTCAAACATGCTTTCTTTACTATTCCTTTACACCCTTCATCCCAGCCTCTCTTCGCTTTCACTTGGACTGACCCTGACACCCATCAGGCTCAGCAAATTACCTGGGCTGTACTGCTGCAAGGCCCCATGGACAGCCCGCATTACTTCAATCAAGCCCAAATTTCTTCCTCATCTGTTACCTATCTCGACATAATTCTCATAAATACACACTTACTCTCCCTGCTGATCGTGTCCAGCTAATCTCCCAAACCCCAATCCCTTCTATAAAACAACAACTCCTTTCCTTCCCAGGCATGGTTAGTACAGACAAAATTCTTACACAAGAGCTGGGACCGCATCCTGTAGCCTTTCTCTCTGAACAACTTGACCTTACTGTTTTAGCCTAGCCCTCATGTCTGCACGCAGCAGCTGCCACTGCTTTAATACTGTTAGAGGCCCTAAAAATCACAAACTATGTTTAATGCTCTACAGGTCTCATAACTTCCAAAATCTATTTTCTTCCCCCAACCATCACTCAGGACAATGCTCATGCTGATGAGTTAGCTAAAAAAGCAGCTAGCATTCCGACTTCTATCCCTCACGGCAGTTTTCCTTTTTCACATCGGCCACTCCCACCTACTCCCCCGCTGAAACTTCCACCTATCAATCTCTTCCCACACAAGGCAAATGGTTCTTAGACCAAGGAAAATATCTCCTTCCAGCCTCACAGGCCCGTTCTATTCTGTCATCATTTCATAACCTCCTCCATGTAGGTTACAAGCTGCTAGCCCGTCTCTTAGAACCTCTCACTTCCTTTCCATCATGGAAATCTATCCTCAAGGAGATCACTTCTCAGTGTTCCTGCTATTCTACTACCCCTCAGGGATTGTTCAGGCCCCCTCCCTTTCCTACACAACCAGCTCGGGGATTTGCCCCTGCCCAGGACTGGCAAATTGACTTTATTCACATGCCCCGAGTCAGAAAACTAAAATATCTCTTAGTCTGGGTAGATACTTTCACTGGATGGGTAGAGGCCTTTCCCACAGGGTCTGAGAAGGCCACCGTGGTCATTTCTTCCCTTCTGTTAGACATAATTCCTCAGTTTGGCCTTCCTACCTCTATACAGTCTGATAACGGACCAGCCTTTACTAGTCAAATCACCCAAGCAGTTTCTCAGGCTCTTGGTATTCAGTGAAACCTTCATATCCCTTACCATCCTTAATCTTCAGGAAAGGTAGAACAGACTAGTGATCTTTTAAAGACACACCTCACCAAGCTCAGCCTCCAACTTAAAAAGGATTGGACAGTACTTTTACCTCTTGCCCTTCTCAGAATTAGAGCCTGTCCTTGAGATGCTACAGGGTACAGTCCATTTGAACTTTTATATGGATGCACTTTCTTACTCGGCCCCAACCTCATCCCAGATACCAGCCCTCTAGGAAACTATCTTCCAGTCCTCCAGCAGGCTAGACAGGAAATTCACCAGGCTGCTAGTCTTCTCTTGCCTACTCCAGATTCCCAGCCATATGAAGACACCCTAGCTGGACGATCAATTCTTGTCAAGAATCTGACCCCTCAAACTCTACAACCTCGATGGACCGGACCCTACTTAGTCATCTATAGTACCCCGACTGCCGTCCACCTGCAGGATCCTCCCCACTGGGTTCACCATTCCAGAATAAAGCTGTGCCTATCGGACAGCCAGTCTAATCTCTCCTCTTCCCCCCGGAAGTCGCAAGTACTCTCTCCTACTTCCCTTAAACTTACTCGTATTTCTGAAGAATAGTAATAACCCTTATGTGCCTAATACATTCCTTCATTCTACTAGGTCTGTTCGTCCTTACCCTACTTTTTACAACAGGGCTTTACGAAGTCACTCCCACCATTGGATCGAGCCTCAAAAAACTAGTCATCCCTACTATCTTCTGTCTATTCATACTCTTATTCTCGGTTCTCAACTACTTATAAATGCCCTACTCTTGTTTACACTGCTGGTTTACACTGTTTCTTCAAGCTATCACAGCTGATATCTCTTGGTGCTATCCCCAAACCGCCACTCTTAACTCCTTCTTAGAGTGGATAGATGATCTTCACCCTGATGAAGTTCTATTCTTTACTTTTATACTCACTCTTATTCTCATTCCCATTCTTATGCCACCCTCTACCTCTCCCCAGCTATCTCCACCACACTATCAACCTTACCCATTCTCTCCTAGCTGCTTCTAATCCTTCCTTAGCCAACAACTGCTGGCTTTGCATTTCCCTTTCTTCCAGCGCCTACACAGCTGTCCCCGCCTTACAGACAGACTGGACAAAATCTCCTGTCTCCTTACACCTCCGAACTTCCTTTAACAGCCCTCACCTTTACCCTCCTGAAGAACTCATTTACTTTCCAGGCAGGTCCGGCAAGACTTCCCCAGACATTTCACATCAGCAAGCTGCCACCCTCCTCCGCACTTATTTAAAAAACCTTTCTCTTTATATTAACTCTACTCCTCCCATATTTGGACCTCTCACAACACAAACTACTATTCCTGTGGCCGCTCCTTCATGTATCTCTCACCAGAGACCCACTGGAATTCCCCTAGGTAACCTTTCACCTTCTTGATGTTCCTTTACTCTCCATCTCCAAAGCCCAACTACACACATCACTGAAACAATTGGAGCCTTCCAGCTCCATATTACAGATAAGCCCTCTATCAATACTGACAAGCTTAAAAACGTTAGCAGTAATTATTGCTTAGGAAGACACTTACCCTGTATTTCGCTCCATCCTTGGCTGCCTTCCCCTTGCTCATCAGACTCTCCTCCCAGGCCCTCTTCTTGTTTACTTATACCCAGCCCCGAAAATAATAGTGAAAGGTTGCTCGTAGATACTCAACGTTTTCTCATATGCCAAGAAAATCAAACCTCCTCCTCTACGCAGTTGCCCCATCAGTCCCCATTACAACCTCTGACGGCTGCCACCCTAGCTGGGTCCCTAGGAGTCTGGGTACAAGACACTCCTTTCAGCACTCTTTCTCACCTTTTTACTTTGCATTTCCAGTTTTGCCTCGCACAAGGTCTCTTTGAGGAGTGGAAAAATACTGAATATCAGAGGTCAGAAAAGTCAGGAAACTCCCCTTAATGCTAAAACAACAAGGTTATCTGGAAAGTCCCTAGCAGGGCATGAGGCCGTTTGTGGTTTGGTCAAAGGGCGGGAACCAATGAACAACTGACTAATGTTTAACTTTAAATGTCAGCCAATTGTAAACCTACAACTGTAAAAATCCCCAGTGACTCTGTAACTTGCTGCAACTCNCAATTGTAAACCTACAACTGTAAAAATCCCCAGTGACTCTGTAACTTGCTGTAACTCATTTGTGTCTGACTATAAAAGACGGCTGAACACCGAGCTCGCGGTCTCTCCCTAGGATCTGATACCTAGCTGGAGGGAACCGAGTTCGAACTCGAAATAAAGCGATCCCTGCTGCTTGGCTTTGTCTCTGGACTCTGGTGGTTGCTTTTGGGTCATCGCGGGTCTGGGCATTACATCTTCTTCCTCTGTGGATCCTCTACCTACATGTGTCTACCTGCTAATTGGACAGGCACATGCACACTAGTTTTCCTTACTCCCAAAATTCAATTTGCAAATGGGACTGAAGAGCTCTCCGTTCCCCTCATGACACTGACATGACAAAAAAGTTATTCCACTAATTCCCTTACTGGTCAGTTTAGGACTTTCTGCCTCCACTATTGCTGTCGGTACTGGAATAGCAGGCATTTCAACCTCTGTCATGACCTTCCGTAGCCTGTCTGATGACCTCTCTGCTGGCATCACAGACATATCACAAACTTTATCAGTCCTCCAGGCCCAAGTTGACTCTTTAGCTGCAGTTGTCCTCCAAAAATGCCAAGGCCTTGACTTACTCACTGCTGAAAAAGGAGGACTCTGTATATTCTTAAGTGAAGAGTGTTGTTTTACCTAAATCTATCTGGCCTGGTATATGACAACATAAAAAAACTCAAGGATAGAGCCCAAAACTTGCCAACCAAGCAAGTAATTATGCTGAACCCCTTGGGCACTCTGTAATTGGACGTCCTGGGCCCTCCCAATTCTCAGTCCTTTAATACCCATTTTCTCCTTGTTTTATTTGGACCTTGTATCTTCCGTTTAGTTTCTCAATTCATCCAAAATGTATCCAGGCCATCACCAATCATTCTATATGGCAGATGTTTCATCTAATGACCCCACAATATCACCCATTACCACAAAATCTTCCTTCAGCTTAATCTCTCCCACTCTAGGTTCCCACGCCGCCCCTAATCTCACTTGAAGCAGCCGTGAGAAACATACCCATTCTCTCTCCATGCCACACCCCGAAAATTTTCACCACCTCAACACTTCAACACTATTTTATTTTATTTTCTTATTAANTACTCACTGCTGAAAAAGGAGGACTCTGTATATTCTTAAATGAAGAGTGTTGTTTTTACCTAAATCAATCTGGCCTGGTATATGACAACATAAAAAAACTCAAGGATAGAGCCCAAAAACTTGCCAACCAAGCAAGTAATTATGCTGAACCCCCTTGGGCACTCTCTAATTGGACGTCCTGGGCCCTCCCAATTCTCAGTCCTTTAATACCCATTTTTCTCCTTGTTTTATTTGGACCTTGTATCTTCCGTTTAGTTTCTCAATTCATCCAAAAATGTATCCAGGCCATCACCAATCATTCTATATGGCAGATGTTTCATCTAATGACCCCACAATATCACCCATTACCACAAAATCTTCCTTCAGCTTAATCTCTCCCACTCTAGGTTCCCACGCCGCCCCTAATCTCACTTGAAGCAGCCGTGAGAAACATACCCATTCTCTCTCCATGCCACACCCCGAAAATTTTCACCACCTCAACACTTCAACACTATTTTATTTTATTTTTCTTATTAATATAAGAAGGCAGGAATGTCAGGCCTCTGAGCCCAAGCCAAGCCATCGCATCCCCTGTGACTTGCATGTATATGCCCAGATTGCCTGCAGTAACTGAAGAATCACAAAAGAAGTGCAAATGCCCTGCCTCGCCTTAACTGATGACATTCCACCACAAAAGAAGTGAAAATGGCTGGTCCTTGCCTTAAGTGATGATATTATCTTGTGAATTTCCTTTTCCTGGCTCATCCTGGCTCAAAAAGCTCCCCCACTGTGTGCCTTGTGACCGCACCCCCCCACTCCTGCCCACCAGAGAACAACCCCCTTTGACTGTAATTTTCCTTTACCTACCCAAATCCTATAAAATGGCTCCACCCTTATCTCCCTTTGCTGACTCTCTTTTCTTTTGGACTCAGCCCACCTGCACCCAGGTGATTAAAAAGCTTTATTGCTCACACAAAGCCTGTTTGGTGGTCTCTTCACACGGACACGCATGACAGCAGCCAGAATGCAGAAATGGGCAGTTGCGATTATCTCTGAAATCCAAGGAAATATTTTGTCATACACTATAGCCAGCTAATAAGATTCAATTCAGAGTTGTGTATTCCACTCAATATTTAATTTACACAAAGGAAAATTACCAACAAGTTTGCTTGAATACCCTGCTATTTATTGACATTCCCAAGATCCAGAATCATACCATATGACCCGAGTTACAGCTACATATTGAATTCTCAGTTTTTCTGGCTCCTTTTCTGATTGGATGACATAAGCACTTTATATCTTGGGCATCTGATATTTAATAATTAATAAACATTCATTGACTAGGTGAATAATAGCATATTAATATGGTATTTACTATGGGCCAGGCACTGTTGTAAGTACTTCATATATATTAACTCATTTAATCCTCAACAAGCCCTAAGAGCTCTGTACTAGTATTAGGCCCATTCTACAGTTGAAGCCACAGAAACATAAAGAGGTTAAATCAGATTTGGGATTCCAAGCCAGGCCAGCCAGCTCCAGCAATTGCCTCTTTGTAAAGAGTGAGTGAATGATGAAGACTTTTTCTTATTACTGCAGGTTCCTTCCTTTAGACCAGGTGTCCCAACCCCAAGACTACCGAACAATCTGTAGCCCATTAGGAACTGGGTAGAACAGCAGGAGGTGAGGGGCAGGCAGGCAAGCATTAGAGCCTGAGCTCTGCCTCCTGTCAGATCAGTGGTAGCATTAGATTGTCAAAGGAGTGTGAGCCCTGTTGTGAACTGTGCATGTGAGGGATCTAGGTTGCACACTCCTTCTGAGAATCTAAGGTAGAACAGTTTCATCCTGAAACCATCTCCAACCCCACCCTCCCAACCCACACACCATCCATGGAAAAATTGTCTTCCATGAAACCAGTCCCTGGTGACAAAAAGGTTGGGGACCACTGCTTTAGATCACATGCTTCCTAAAGCAATGTTTACTTTTGCAGCCCAATTTATTTGTAAGACTTCCATGTTGCTATAGGGAAACACAGCACATTGTTTCTGACTATTGTGTTCCATCAAAAACACAGAACAGATTTGAAAAAGCCATTTCTCCAGGGATGGAGTCCCAGGTTACTCCCAACTCTTGCTACCATAAACAGTAAGCAGGGCGCATCCTAATTTGTATCTGTCTCTTGAGGACTTCTACAAGAGTTTCTGAGGTGCCTACCCAGGAGTGAAATTTCTGGGGTGTAAAGCAATCACATATTTAAGTTTATACACATTATGCCATTGTCCTGTCACCCTCCAGGAATGCTACAACAGTTCACCCTCCCATCAGTGACGTGTGAGTAAGAATAGTTAGCACTTTATAGGGTCTATGACCAAGCACAACTAAATAACTAAAATCAATTTAGAATCTATTACTTTTTAATTGCCACGGTTCTACCTAAGCCCCTTTTAGCTTATGCCAATTTTGTTAAGAATTGTTGCAATTATTTTTATTCTCACTAAAAATAGATTATATATTACATAGTGTTAATACCACATTCCCAATTCCACTTGTGATTTTAAATATGACTTCATTCTATGAATATCTCATAATGTATAAAAGCTGCCATGTGTATTTTTGTTTTCTGTGTAACAATAACTCAAAATTAATATGAAAGTTACAATATACCTATTCCTACAAAATATGTACAAATATGTAGTTGGCAATAGTGCACTGCTCGAGGAAACACCTTAAGAAATATCAGTCCCACTATAAAGTATGCTGGAATTTAAAAGGGTATGAGGGCAGCAGCAGAGAAGAAGAAAGAATAAAAAGAAACTATACCCAACATTTGAACCACCAAGAATGTGCTGGCCAGATTCGGAGAGTTGGCAGGAAAAGATTTTTATAATTTCTTTTCCATAATTTAGCCTAGCTGGATAATTACATTTAAAAAACTAAAAGAGTAACCACAGATGTGTATGTAATGGAGTTTTAAAATGTAGATATATCCCTCATGGAAATAAAAGGGGCAATAGAAGGCTATCATTATCAACTTTAGAACAAAAGTTGTGTTCACTCCAACCCAAAGAATAATTAAAATCAGTCAAGACGACACGGAATGCCAATCTTACACACTTGTCATTTCAGAAAGCTAGCTTGACAGTTGTACACCCACTCTGGTTGACAGTCAAATACGTTTCTAAGGAATAGATGAGCTTTTACAGGGGTTGGTAGCAAAGTCTTTCTATCCAAACCCGTTTCCCTCAAAGACTTTGGAAGTTTGTTTGAAGCAGCAAGTTTGGCTAAAATCATTCATAGTTCTCCATAAATAGTTGAAACTGTCCACGAAGGCATTGTGTAGAAAATAAAAAGGGTACAGGCTTAGGGTCATCTGGGTGACAGTTGTACTAATTATATGATCCTAGGAACATTGTTTAACATCTCCTTCTGGAAGTTCCAGAGGAGAAATCAGTGTCCTTGCCTTTTCCAGCTCCTGGAGGTCACCTGTGTCCCCTGGCGCATGTCCCCCTTTCAGCAATCACATCACTCTGCATCCATCCTTATGTCTCCTTCTCTTCCTCTGACCCTCCCACCTCCCTCTTTTATTTATAAGTGTAGTGGTTTACCTTATGTAAACCTTAGTGATTTACATCAGGGCCACACCCAGATAATCCAGAGTAATCACTGCATCTCAAGATACTTAATGTAGTCATATCTGCTAAATCTGTTTTATCACGTTCACAGGTTCCAGCAGTCAGGGCACGGACATCTTTAAGAGCACTATTCTGCTGACCAAATTAGCTGTGTACCGTTTGACAAGGTGCAGTCTTGCTGGGCCTCAGTTTCTTTCTATGTCAAATGAGGAATGTTCATTACATTGAGGATTAAATGAAATAATGAGGGTCAAGTACTCAGCACAGGGCGTGACTCACAGAGCAAGTGCTCAGTAAGTGCAACCCACAACAACACTAAAACAAAAAACAGAACAACAAGAACAATGCAAGTGTCCTGAGCACTTTATAACTAAAATTATTTTAATTTTTTCACTGTCCACCTGTGAAAGACATCTTTATGATCATATGGAAACAATGTCTCTTGATTTTTTTTGTTAGCAGTGATCAGAACTGGAATGTATTATAAGACAGAAGGATTGCTTAGAGCTTTAGTAATAGACTAAAAAAAGAGCTTAGTAGAAAAAAGTTAAATAAACCATACCTAAGCTCAAAAGAAAGATCGAAATTGGGGAACAGGAAGCATATATCAAAAACCTTAAAACTGCACATTTCCAATAACCCATTTAGCCAACGTATTAGAGTATATCAAAAGGACACAGAAAAACCTAGGTACAAGCATGTTTGTAACAACATTGTTTATAAAAGGAAAAAAGAATGAAAAACACATTGTTAATCATGGAAAACTTAAGATAAATTAAGTCTATATTTAAAAGGAAAAAAAGAAGAAACAGAAAAGAGAAGGAGCATGCCAAAATGTTTAAACTATTGCATTATGGTAAATTGTGGGTAATTTTTATTTTTTTTCACTTGCTTAGCTTTATGTTCCAAATTTTCTACAGTTTTCTCCTTTGTAATACTTTCGGTCTGATCTTGTTTATCGGTGGAGTCTGTTGATTTTACATTGCAACACGGAAAGATGGAGTTCAATTAAAATCTGCCTGAGCTGGGCCCGCCCACCCATGAACCAGTTGATCTACAATCTGAGAGTCAGACAAGAGATAGTGCTTTCCCATTTCTTAGGAAATTTAAGCTACATTTAAGTCAGACATAAAAGCAAGTAGGAATCAGAGGAAGGATAGAGGTGACTTAGGTAGTCAAAGAAACTAATTTTTTTTTAATCCTGGGTTGGATGCAGACAGAACTTGAGTGGTTAGAGTCCTCAGAAATAATGGATCCTTTGAATAAAAACCTGCGTTACTCATTCTATGTAATGCTATTGTTAATATTAGCATCCATTCCACACATGTATTTATGTGTGTGAACCAGACATTCTGTTGCATTCAGAAGCACTGACTTGAGATTATATCAGGGATGTAGTAGGTGAGGACACAGGGAATAAAGGGGAGAGACTTTTCTGATGTTATAGTCCAACACCAGAGCTGCAAATAATATGATCGCCCTCTAGGAACAACACCTGTGCCCTAGACTCATCATTCCATTAATTAACTATGTGACCTTGAGCAGATCAATTATCCTCTCGGAACTTATTTACAGTGAAGATCAAACTAGAATCTATGGTTTTCTAACTACTATTCCTGGAAATAGCAGGGGGCTGGAATGAGGAGGATGAATGGGAAAAACTCTACTCTGTACACTCTTGCTTAAAACCAGAGCAATTATAGTTTTTATCTCTTTTATTCATTTACATTTCCTTGTAAGATTTTGTTTAAAGAGTCCTGCTGTCTTTAAACAACAGTGTGAAAACCCCTAACTAGATGACTTCTAATATGTTTCCAAATTATAGCCATCTCCTTATAAGGACCTCAGGTGGTTGCCAAAATGTCAGGATACAAAGGAGTCTCAGGTCAGATGCCTGAAACTTGAAAAGTACAAGGTGTTGGCCAAAAAGCAAAGGCCGAAAGCAAGGCAACACCCATCTGGCAGCTGGGAAGCCAGGGTATCTGGTTCTGTGTCCTGTCTTTCCACGTTTCCAGTAAGCTTCTACCACCCACATTTCTTAAGAACTGGATTTGCTTTATTGTGGTTATAGAGGCAAAGTCAAATGGGGCAAATAGTGGCCGTGATCACACCATACCCCATAGATTTAGGTGTGAAAGAAAAGGATTAGAGAACATGCACGTATCTTTCCATCTGTCACTTCTAACTCAGTGGTTACCAAGAATAGAAGAAAGGGCCCACAAAAGGCAGAAAAGTATCTGTATTTACTCAGCCATAGCCATGAGAATAAAAGCCAGCACTCACTCCTCATTATCCTTCTTTCCCACCCTCTGAAAACCTGTACACCTAACTCCCTCTCAATGCTGGATATTAACAATAATGGCTTGCACTTAGCTAGCACCACTCATAGGTCAAGAGCAGTGTTAGATGTTCCCCGTTCATAATCTATCATACTCCTACTTGGTAGGACCCCTTTTAAAGATGGTGAAAGCATGATTCAAGAAATGTAAATAACTTGCTCAGGATCTCAGATCTAGTCAAAGAAATGTGCAGGACACAAACCTTGACTTTCCTGGCTGCTATGCCTGTTTTTACAACTTGGACGGACCACAGGGTTTATTGAATGAGCTGCTAGGCATGCAATGCAAAACTAGGGAATTCATGCAGTAGTCAAATAAGTAGCAGTTTGCTCCCACTAGCTAATTATTCTTTGTAACAAATGCATTTTGAGTAATAACAGAGCACATAATTTCTTTCTTCAGAATGTCTTCTGAAGGTCATGACTTTTAGCAGAGGTAACTATTTTCTATTTTGGTCTGGTTTTAATTTGGGTAATAGTGTGATTGAACATAGATATTTATGACATTTATTAAAAGCTTTTATTACTAATTTTCCCCAGAAAAAAATTCTAATGGAGATGTATTGGAGAATTTCCATAAAATTAATGTCCAGACTTAATGGATGTCTAAGATATCATTATTAACGGGAATGTTCCATATACTGGGATCTTTTGATTAGAGATTAGAGTTAGATCAGAACTTATTTAAAACTGGATACATGCCAAAGTATCCAGAAACTCAATTTAAACACATTCTAGAGGCTAATGCTTTATTTAGGTTGCGTCTTTACGATGCCAAATGAAAAGCTGCAGTTACAAAAAAAATCAATTGTTCTGGTCAGCTGTTAGATGATCTAAAGACCATATCATGCTCAGTTTGATTCCTGCTGATGCCTACACAAAATCAGTTGGTTGAATTAAGATGAATTTTCCATGTGTAGAAATTGACTGCCACCCATCCAGAAGGGTCTTCCTACTGGACCAGCAGCCTGGGTCTCACATAATCGTTGACTGGCCCGGGCTACACTGATAGATTCAGTGAGATTTTCTGTCTTTCCCAAGACCTCAAACTCAGAATTGTGATTCTCACAATGTCGTTAAATCCCACGTCTCCTGCTTTCATCCTACAAAAAGCATAGCCAAAACACCTGGGTGTGGAGGCTTCTTCCTAATACATCTTCCCCTAATCTCGAAACTCTGAGAGGTCATCCCCTTTCCCAGATTGATAATCCCCTATTTAAAGCTAGTTTAAACACGTGCATGAAAATTGGCACATGGGTGTGTATCAACTTTAGCTCCTTCTTAGGAGTCCTATGCCATTCTCAACACCCTTAAGCAACTCACACAGCCCAAAGGTGGCTAGAAATATTAGATTAAGTAAAAACCTCAGTATTTCTAACCTAATCAGGAACAGGATTGAGTTTCAGTCCTCTCACTACCTGCCGATAAGTTTCTGTATTGGTAGGCATGGGATCACCCATCCACAGAAACCTTTATATGCAAAGCAGAGGCTAAGCCACCATAGCCCACAGTTAGCAAGTGATTTTGCTTATGTTAAGACTTGCCATGAAGACTCTCATTTTCCAGACCCTGGTTTCTTCTTAACTTCCTGGACCCAAAAGGAAGCATCAAACCACAGTGGGCCATGGCTGTATTTTGTTTGGTTCATAAGTAGTGGCCCAAACAATATTTAAAACAAATTGACAAAAAACTGAATTCGTTCCTAGCTCTCAAAAACTCCAAGAATTCATAGAAAATGTGAGTTCCCAGCTTCTCTGAAAAAATTCAGAATATCTGGTACTGCCGAGCACACACTTCCCCATGGCAGCATTCAGCAGCAGTGCTCAGTTTACCAAGTCTCCACTCCTTTCAATTGTCCCTGATGCTGAGATCAAGTTTTTCTTACACTTGGCTCACTTGTTGTATTACTACTACCTGCCAGGTTTCTGCAGGCGTTAGATTTTGCAACACCACTCCAAACTGAAAAAGTCTAATGCAGTCTTAGAGACCACCTTCTCCAGCCACCTCCTTCTCTAAATGAGGAATCGGAGATTCAGAGAAAGGAAATGACTCGCCCCAAATTTTCCATCTTGCGAATGTCGGAGCTGCCGGTAGATTACAAGTCTTGCCCTTAATCTATTGATTTCATCTCCACGTAAAATCAACCCCACGGACACCCTAGCCATTAATACCAAAAATAACTAACAGGTATTGACCCCTTACTATAAACCTCACAATGTGCTTATCTCCTTTTTAATGTGATCTCATTTCATTTTCATAACAATGCTATGAATTAGGTGCTCATGTAAATTCCATTTTGCAGATAAGGACACTGAGATTCGGAGCGATTAAAAAACCATCCCAGTGTTAGGCAGTAAGGGGCAGGCCCATAATTGAAATCTCATAGCTTAATCTTTTAGCTACAATACATACTGCTTCACCTTCCTCTATGTTCTGATCATTCACTCATTCATTCAGCAAATCTGTGAGTCCTGCACTTTTCTAGGTGCTGGGGATATGCTAGTGAAGACCAAAATCAGCCATCCTCATGAAGCTTGCAGTCCACTGGTGTCTCCGACTGCATGTATCATCATTAATCTTTTAATTTCATGCCCTCTCATGTGGTCATATAAGTCTTATCCATATACAAACCTTCTGCCTATACATTCCATTAAATTCCAGAATTTTTCTTCTCTCATATTTTCTACAATGTCATCTAGCACAGGAATTGGCTTCTTGTAGGTGTTGTATAAATATCATTTATCCGAACACCAATGAACACAGAAGAGAAAGGATAATACAGGAAGCGAGCCAGGCTTTCATTCTTGCAGGGATTTGGCTGGGAGGACAGAATGGATGTGCACGTATTGTTTTTGTCTGCTCCCCTGAAAACAAGAACATGCCTATCTGACCCACAATACTTGCTCTGACACCTACGTATTCAGAGGCCTCCTTCCTGACTTTTGCAGCCTTCCTCATGCTGCAGAATCTTGTGATTTGGTCTAAAAAATAAAAATGAAAACTGTTTCAATGCTTCATAGAAGACAATTCTGCTGTCTTCAACGGAAACACAGGTTCCCCCCGCTCCCTTGGGCCTCTCCCCAGTCAATCTGCTGATGGATGCAAAGATACCAGCTCAAAGTAACTAGAAGCACCCATGTGCAATTTGATTAGAAGAGGGTGCCTGATTACATCCTAACCAGAAGAGAGCTCTTCTTTGCCCAGGAAGTGGACAAAGTTCCAACCTCCTCTTTGTGATGAGATCATCTGATCACTTTGTGATGAGAAATCCCCTGGGCCCTCAGCTGACAGCTGCTGTCAGCCCAAAAAGCAATTGCTGAGCCCACAGACTGCAGGTGCCCTGGCCATTAACTCGGGTGGTGCGAGAGCCAAAGCAAGACACATGGGGAGAAGGCGTACAATGTTTCTTTAATCAACTCACAGTCACCTACACAACCTATGAATTTCCTCACTTGACTGAAACATCTCTGCAGCACCAAATACACAAACATGCAAAGTGCATCAGAGAAAGAGGCCAACCTGGTTAGTTTCCTCATTCAAAAAAAAAAAAAAAAGATGCCACAAAACAATTTATCTCATTGATTTATTAATAAATTCATCAATCATCCATTCTAAAGCAAACAAGGAGTATCTAGTATGCTCCTGGCACACATATATCCCCTAAACACTTCAAGTTCTTTAATAAATCTTCATGGATCTGTTCTCCTTTAGGTTAAATATTTTCAAACTTTTCAGAAATATTTACCAGAGTGGAAAGAGCTTAGACTTTGGGCTTATATAGACCTATATTTTATTTCAATTCAAATGTTATTTTTTTCCTACCACTCTCCAGCCCTGTGACATTTATCCACTGGTAACCTCTGCAAGGTTCAGTTTCTTTAAGCAACCCTCTGAGGTGTGGAATTAGAACTGCACATCCTAGTATTGTCCTGAGATTAACTCAGGTCACATATGTAAAAAGCTTACACAATGCTTCATGCCCAGCAAAGCACTCAATGAATGGAGGTTTTGATTTTAATCGATTATATTATTAAATATTATTTTAAAATTGTCTTCCCACACAAAGGAAAAAGCAGAAACAGCCACATTTACTTCAAATGTGTATGTTAATAAAGGATTGATATTCACCTGTGTCATTGAAGGCAGAGACTCTTAAAGCCCCAGTGGAAGCAATGTAAAGTCAGGAATGCAGAAGAAAGATGCTTGATCCTACTTCTACTTTATGGTTGTTAACAATTGCATATTAAATAAAATAATAAAATTATAAAGAAGCTTTTGAAACTGAGAAATCTCTTAAAATCAAGAGTCATGGAAAAATGATCTAAAGATTTCAAGCTGGGTGTTATCGAAAACATGAAAGTAATGAAGAAAAGAACATATATGCAAAAGAGACAAGAATTAAAAGTTGTAATAAAGATTCTCCAATCTAGGTGAATGACAATAGAAAGAGAACAAAAGATAGACCATTAAGAAACAGATTAATAAATTTAAAGGACAATGGAAAATAGAATATTTAATTTGCTTTACTAGCAAAAGTGAAAACAAAAAGATGTATGTACACTAAGTATCAGGAATAAAAGTCTAATATAATAATCATAACTCCAGTCTTATCAAAATATCTTAAAATAAATGCAAATATATAGAGTACTTTTAAAATAAGTTTCTTGAAAGAAAACAACAGGTCATACTCTAATCTCAGATTTGATTTGATGGTATAATAGTGCATGAGATGAGATGAAATAAGTTCCTTCTTCTAATCTTCTATTTCTACTGGCTTTTAAATTTCTTTGCAAAATTAAGTTCAGATATTGATTCTTCTACTTATTCAGTACTTTGTGGGATGGCTGGTATAAATGCGTAAAATGCAAATGAAAATAGGTTCAGTATCTAAATTATTCAGATACAGAGGCATTTTCCATTATTCAAAGCAATTTTCTGTTGCCTTTTCTATAACATGTAGATATAAATGCGGTATTCAGAGTATCTTCAATTTGAATTAAAAACTAGTATCTGCCTTTTCGTAGAAAAGCAGGTGCTAACATGAAAACATATCTGATAAAGAATATCACTGCATAAATTCCTGTGATAGCCCCCTGGGTGTTTTAAATATAATAGATTTTTTTAAAGTCTTTACTAGTAGAAATTTTTGCTTTTCTCTTTAGGTTATTTTGGTTATGAGTAACAGAAAGAGAATGTTAGTAAAAGATAAAGCAGTATCTCACAAAATTCAATAAAGAGTTAAACAAACCAGGCTAAGAAAAATTGGGAAATAGGAATGCTCTGGGGGACCAACCATAGGAATTGTCTCTCTAAACATACATGCTCAACAGGGGTGTGAATGTCCTCAAGTTAGCAAAAATTAATTCCTGGGGCAGAGAGCAATTCAGATTATCTCTCTCCTTCTCCTTCTTCTTCTCCTTCTCGTTCTTCTCATTCTTCTTCTTCTCTTCTCTTTTCTTTTCTTCTTCTTTTCTTCTTTCTTCTTTTTCTTCTCTCCTTCCTTTCTTTCTTCTTTCTTTCTCTTTCTTTCTTCTTTCTTTTTCTTTTCTTTTATTCCTCCTCCTACTCCCCCTCCTTCTTCTTCTTCTCTCTCTCCCTCCCTCTCTCCCTTTCTCCTTCCCTCCCTTTCTCCTTTTCTCCTTCTCTCTCTCTCTCTCTCTCTCTCCACCATGTGAGAATACAAGAAGGCAAGCCAGAATTGCAGAGAATACCATCTGCAAGCCAGGAAGAAAGACTTTACCATGAACCAAACCCCACCAGAACCTTAAATTTGGACTTCCCAACCCCAAAACCATGAGAAAATCAACTTCTGTTATTTAGGCCATGCAGTCTATGGTATATTGTGATGGCAACCCAAGCAGGCTAAGACAAGAGTTATTTTTCTGTTGGTTTAAAATCTGGACACGAATCCTTTCTTGGTTATTTGTATTGCAAATATATCTATGCTGTGGCTTACCTTTTACTTCCTTACTAGAGTTTTTGATGAACAGAAGCTCTTAATTTTAATGTAGTGCAATTTATAAATTTTACATTTTATGGTTAGTGCTTTTTGTGTTCTGTTTAGGAAATTTTGCCTACCCTAAGATTGCAAAGACATTCTCAAATGTTATCTTCTAGCAGCTTCATTGTCTTAGCTTTTATGTTTAGGTTACTGTTTCCTCTGAATTTGACATTTTGTATGGGGTGTGAAATAGGGGTAAAGATTTTTTTTTTCCCCCTTATTGGTTAGAAGTGAACACATTTATTCAAATGGCATTCCTTTCACCACTGCAATGCAGTGACACCTGTATTATAAATCAGGTGACCACAAAGGTGAACGTCGACATTTGTACTCCTTACTCTGTTCTACTGCTTTATGCTTGTGGCACTATTATCACATTTTAATTCATTTTGCTTTATATTAAAATCTGATATCTGGTATTTTAAATCTATTAGCTTTGTTATTCTTCAAGATTATTGATCTTATTCTTGTGTCTGAATTTCTATATAAATTTTAGACACAGCTTGTCAATTTCCATGAAAAGAAAACCTGCTGAGGTTTTCATTGGGATTGCTTTGAATTGATCTATAAATCAATTGAAATTGTTATAAGTTTAAACCTTTCAATACATGAACATGGTATATTCCTCCATTATTTAGGTCTTCTCTAATTTCTTTCAATAATCACCTTTACTTTTCTTTGTTGGGGTTATACATATCTTGCATTAAGCTTATTTTTAGATATTTAATAGTTTCCATGTGAAAATGGTATCATTTTAAAGCGATTTCTTAATCTTTCTTGCTAGTTTATAGGAAACACTGTATACTGACCTTACATTCAATTACTTTGCAAAATTCTCTGATTGATCATATTTCTTTCAAATATTCTACAAACTGAATAATATTTTCATCAAAGAAAATATATTAATCTCTTCTATTCCAATCCATATATCTTTTATTTCATTCTTTTCCTTATTCTACTGACTAGGCTCTTGAATACAGTGTTAAATAGGAGAAGTAATAGTAATCAACCTATTTCATTCCCTACCCCAGTTGCTCTAGATTTTCTATAGCTACCTTTTACATTGAGAAATTTCCCTCAGTTTCTAGTTGGCTAAAAGTATTTTTTAATCATGAATGAGTATTGAATTGTATGAAGTTTATATAAACCCTTTTTTCTTTTATTCTATTATTATGCATCACATTGATTAATTTTCTAATGTTAAGCTAGCCTTATATTCTCGGAACAAATTCAACTTGGTGGTAATAGTGCTGTGTGTGTGTGTGTGTTTGTATGCACAGTTTATATATATTATATATATAAATTGTACTGCATTACTTAGTATTTTATTTAGGATTTTTGCATCTATGTTCATTAAAAATGTTGATCTGTGACTTTGAGTTTTTTAACAATACATTTATCAAGTTTTGGCATATAAATTATGCCATCTTCATCTTCATAAAACAAGTTGGGAAGTGATGTTCCTTTCACTATCCTCTAGAAGAGTATGTGAGAGGTTGGTGTGAATTCTTTCTTAGATATTTAGAAAAAGTTACTCCTGAGGTCATCTGAGCCCATCATTGTCTTTGGGGAATTTTCATCACACGTTTAATTTTTTAAATTAAACTAGAAAAATAATTCAGATTGTCTATTTTTTTCTTTCAGTTTTGTTAATATTTTTTAGGAATTTGCTCATCTTGTCAAATTTTTTTAATTTATGGGGTTATTTGTTCATAATTCCCTCTTATTACATATTTAATATCTATGATAATTCCTTTCTTTATTCTTGATATTGGCCATTTGTGTTTGTTTGCTTTATTAGTTTTCTAGGGTTTTCTCAATTTCATTAGTATACTTTAAAAACCAACTTTTGATTTGTTGATTCTCTTTATTATATATTTGTTTTGTATCTCATTGATTTTTAATCTTTACCATTTCTTTCCTTCTGTTTTCCTAGCTTTTAATTTTCTCTTCTGTTTTTAATTTCCTGAAATGTAAGATAACACCTTTGATTTTCATTCTTTCCTCTTTTAGACACGTTCATTTAAAGCCATATATTTCCCTCAAATCACTTGTTAACTTTATCCCAGAAGTTTTACTATGTTGTGTTTTCATTATCATTCAGTGAAAAAAAAATGTATTTAATTTTTATTGTGATTTCTTCTTTGACCCATGAATTTACTTGAAAGTGTATTGCTTAATTTCCAAACATTTGAGGGTTTTCTAGTTATCATTTTGCATTTATTTCTAGCTTGATTTCACTATGGTTAGAGAATATACTATGCACAATTTTAATCTTTACACATTTGTTGAGACTTACTTTATTACCCAGCATGTGGTCAATATTTGGTAAATAAATGTTCTGTGGGTACTTGAAAGTAATTTATCTTACACAGTTGCCGAGTAAAGAATTTTATACATGCCAATTAAGTCAAGTTGGGAGACAATGTTGATAAACTCTTCTATATCCTTATGTATTGTTTGTCTACACATTCTAACAGTTGTGTCAGAATTCTAACCACAATTGTATTAGAATAAGCTGTATTAGAATAATTACTTATTCTAATAGTTTTGACTATTAGTCAACAAATCCAATTATAATCGTGGACTTGTCAACATCTCCTTTTACTTCAGCTAGATTTTGCTTTATATATTTGGAGTTCTATTATTAGGTTCACAAAAATTTAGTATTATCATATTTTTAATTTTTTATTTTTTCATCAGTTATTGGGGTACAGGTGGTATTCGGTTACATGAGTTAGTTGTTTAGTGGTGATTTGTGAGATTTTGGTACACCCATCAATTGAGAAGCATACACTGAACCATATTTGTAGTTTTTTATCCCTCACGCCCCTCCACCTCTCCCCCCAAGTCCCCAAAGTCCATTATATCATTCTTATGTCCTTGCATCCTCATAGCTTAACTCTCACATATCAATGAGAACATATGATGTTCGGTTTTCCATTCCTGAGTTACTTCACTTAGAATAAATAATGTCTCCAATCTCATCCAGAATGCTGCAAGTGCCATTAATTCATTCCTTTTCATGACTGAGTAGTATTCCATCGTATAAATATACCAGAGTTTCTTTATCCACAAGGTATGTTCCTTCTATGCTGATTTTGCTGAGTTTTAATCACAAAGCGATGCTGAATTTTGTCAAATGCTTTTTCTTCATCTATTGAGATGATCATGTGATTTCTGTTTTTAGTTCTGTTTGTGTGGTGTATCACATTTATTGACTTGCATATGTTAACCGCCTCTGCATCCCTGATATGAAACCCACTTGATCATGGTGGATTATCTTTTTGATATGTTGTTGGATTCACTTAGCTAGTATTTTGTTAAGGATTTTAGCATCTATGCTCATCAAGGATATCGGTCTGCAGTTTTCTTTTTTTGTTATGTCCTCTCCTGGTTTTGGTATTAGGGTAATGTTGGCTTCATAGAATGAATTAGGGAAGGTGCCTTCCTTAGCTATCTTGTGGAATAGTGTCAAAAGGATTGGTACCAATTCTTCCTTGAACATCTGGTAGAATTCTGCTGTGAATCCATCTGGTCCTGGACATTTTTGTTCGTAATTTTTTAATTACCATTTCAATCTCTCTGCTTGTTATTGGTTCATTTAGGGTATCTAATTCTTCCTGATTTAAGCTAGGAGGGTTGTATTTTTTCCAGGAATTTATCCATCTCTTCTAGGTTTTCTAGTTTATGTGCATAAAGGTGTTCTTAGTAGCCTTTAGCAATAGAATGATCTTTTGTATTTCAGTGGTGTCAGTTTTAATATCTCCTGTTTCATTTCTTAATGAGATTATTTGGATTTTCTTACTCCTTTTCTTGGTTAATCTTGCTAATCGTTTATCAATTTTATTTATCGTTTCAAAGACCTAGTTTTTTGTTTCATTTGTCTTTTGTATTATTTTTTTCCAATTTCATTAGGTTCTGCTCTGATCTTGGTTATTTCCTTTCTTCTGCTGGGCTTGGGTTTGATTTGTTCTTGTTTCTCTAATTCCTTGAGGTGTAACCTCAGAATGTCAGTTTGTGTTCTTTCAGTCTTTTTGATGTACACATTTGGGGCTATGAACTTTCTTCTTAGCACTGCCTTTGCTGTATCCCAAAGGTTTTGATGGGTTGTGTCATTAGTGTCATTCAGCTCAAAGAATTTTTTAAATTTCCATCTTGATTTTGTTTTTGACCCAATGCTCACTCAGGAGCAGGTAATTTAATTTCAATGTATTTGCATGGCTTTGAATGTTCCTTTTGGAGTTAATTTCCAGTTTTATTCCACTGTGGTTTAAGAGTGTGCTTGACATAATTTCAGTTTTCTTAAATTTATTGAGGCTCATTTTATGGCCTATCATATGGTCTATCTTGGAGAAAGTTCCATGTGCTGTTGAATAGAATGTGCATTTTGTAGTTGTTGGATGCAATGTTCTGTATATCTGTTAAGTCAATTTGTTCCAAAGTATAGTTTAAATCCATTGTTTCTTTGTTACCTTTCTGTCTTGGTGACCTGTCTAGTGCTGTCAATGGAGTATTGAAGTCCCCCACTATTATTGTGTTGCTGTCTATCTCATTTCTTAGGTCTATTAGTAATTGCTTTATAAATTTGGGAGCTCCAGTGTTAGGTACATGTATGTTTAGAATTGTGATAATTTTCCTGTTGGACAAGGCCTTTTACCATTATATAATGTCCCTCTTTGTCTCTTTTAACTATTGTTGCTTTGAAGTTTGTTTTGTCTGATATAAGAATAGCTACCCCTGATGCTTTGGTGTCCATTTGCATGAAATGTCTTTTTCCACCCCTTTACTTTCAGTTTATGTGAGTCCTTATGCATTGAGTCTCCTGAAGGCAGCAGGTAGTTGGTTGGTAAGTTCTTATCCATTTTGCAGTTCTGTGTCTTTTAAGTGGAGCATTTACGCCACTTACATTCAATGTTAGTATTGAGATGTGAGGTATCATTGCATTCATCACGCTATTTGTTGCCTATGTGCCTTGTTTTTTGTTTTTGTTTTTTGTTTTGCTTTTTAACTTGTATTTTTGTTTTAGAGGTCCTGTGTGATTTATGCATTAAAGAGGTTCTGTTTTGAGGTGTTTCCAGGATTTGCTTCCAGATTTAGAGCTCCTATTAACAGTTCTTATAGTGGTGGCTTGGTAGTGGCAAATTCTCCCAGCATTTGTTCATCTGAAAAAGATTGTCTCTTTCCTTCATATATGATGCTTAGTTTCACCGGATACAAAGTTCTTGGCTGATAATTGTTTTGTTTGAGGAGACTGAAAATAGAGCCCCAATCCCTCCTAGCTTGTAGGGTTTCTGCTGAGAAATCTGTTGTTAATCTGACAGGTTTTCCTTTATAAGTTACCTGGTGCTTCTGTCTCATAGCTCTTAAGATTCTTTCCTTCATCTTAACTTTAGATAACCTGATGACAATGTGCCTAGGCAATGATATTTTTGCAATGAATTTCCCACTTATTCTTTGTGCTTCTTATATCTGGATGTCTATGTTTGTAGCGAGGCTGGGAGAATTCTCTTTGATTATTCCCCCAAATATGTTTTCCAGACTTTTAGATTTCCCTTCTTCCCTAGGAACACCAATTATTCTTAGGGTTTGGTCATTTAACATAATCCCAGACTTCTTGGAGGCTTTGTTCATATTTTCTTAATCTTTTCTCTTTGTCTTTGTTGGATTGGGTTAATTCGAAGACCTTGTCTTTGAACTCTGAATTTCTTTCTTCTACTTGTTCAATTCTATTGCTGAGACTTTCCAGAGCACTTTACATTTCTATAAGTGTGTCCAATGTTTCCTGAATTTTTATTGTTTTTTTCTGTATGCTATCTATTTCCTTGAATATTTCTCCCTTCACTTTTTGTATCATTTTTTGGATTTCCTTGCACTGGGTTTAACCTTTCTCTGGTACCTCCCTGATTAGCTTAATAATTAATCTCCTGAAATCTTTTTCAGATAAATCAGGGATTTCTTCTTGGTTTAGATCCATTGCTGGTAAACTAGTGTGATTTTTGGAGGGCATTAAAGAGCCTTGTTTTGTCATATCACCAGAGTTGGTTTTCTGGTTCCTTCTCATTTGGGTAGGCTCTATCAGAGGGAAGGTCTAGGGCTAAGGCTGTTGTTCAGATTATTTTGTCTCACAGGGTGTTCCCTTGATGTAGCACTCTCCCACTTTTCCTAAGGATGTGGCTTCCTGTGACCCAAACTGCATTGATCGATGTCTCTCTTCTGGGTCTAGCCACCCAGCAAGTCTACCCAGCTCCAGGCTGATACTGGGGGTTGTCTGCACAGAGTCCTGTGATGTAAATCGTCCATGGGTCTCTCAGCCATAGATACCCACACAGTATTTGAGGTGTCTCCTGGGTCCTGCAGAAGCAGTCTGCTTCCTTCAGAGGGTCTGTGGGTCCTCCTGGATTGCTGGTTTGTTCTTGCAGTCAATCTGGAGCTAAAATTCTCAGTGCAAGTCTCCACACGCTTCTCTATCCATCCAAGTTGTAGCTGCAATCTAGTCCTGCCTCCCATCTGCCATGATCTCTCTAGTATTATCATATTTTTNTGTTGAATAGAATGTGCATTTTGTAGTTGTTGGATGCAATGTTCTGTATATCTGTTAAGTCAATTTGTTCCAAAGTATAGTTTAAATCCATTGTTTCTTTGTTACCTTTCTGTCTTGGTGACCTGTCTAGTGCTGTCAATGGAGTATTGAAGTCCCCACTATTATTGTGTTGCTGTCTATCTCATTTCTTAGGTCTATTAGTAATTGCTTTATAAATTTGGGAGCTCCAGTGTTAGGTACATGTATGTTTAGAATTGTGATAATTTTCCTGTTGGACAAGGCCTTTTACCATTATATAATGTCCCTCTTTGTCTCTTTTAACTATTGTTGCTTTGAAGTTTGTTTTGTCTGATATAAGAATAGCTACCCCTGATGCTTTGGTGTCCATTTGCATGAAATGTCTTTTCCACCCCTTTACTTTCAGTTTATGTGAGTCCTTATGCATTGAGTCTCCTGAAGGCAGCAGGTAGTTGGTTGGTAAGTTCTTATCCATTTTGCAGTTCTGTGTCTTTTAAGTGGAGCATTTACGCCACTTACATTCAATGTTAGTATTGAGATGTGAGGTATCATTGCATTCATCACGCTATTTGTTGCCTATGTGCCTTGTTTTTTGTTTTGTTTTTTGTTTTGCTTTTAACTTGTATTTTGTTTTAGAGGTCCTGTGTGATTTATGCATTAAAGAGGTTCTGTTTTGAGGTGTTTCCAGGATTTGCTTCCAGATTTAGAGCTCCTATTAACAGTTCTTATAGTGGTGGCTTGGTAGTGGCAAATTCTCCCAGCATTTGTTCATCTGAAAAGATTGTCTCTTTCCTTCATATATGATGCTTAGTTTCACCGGATACAAAGTTCTTGGCTGATAATTGTTTTGTTTGAGGAGACTGAAAATAGAGCCCCAATCCCTCCTAGCTTGTAGGGTTTCTGCTGAGAAATCTGTTGTTAATCTGACAGGTTTTCCTTTATAAGTTACCTGGTGCTTCTGTCTCATAGCTCTTAAGATTCTTTCCTTCATCTTAACTTTAGATAACCTGATGACAATGTGCCTAGGCAATGATATTTTGCAATGAATTTCCCACTTATTCTTTGTGCTTCTTATATCTGGATGTCTATGTTTGTAGCGAGGCTGGGAGAATTCTCTTTGATTATTCCCCAAATATGTTTTCCAGACTTTTAGATTTCCCTTCTTCCCTAGGAACACCAATTATTCTTAGGGTTTGGTCATTTAACATAATCCCAGACTTCTTGGAGGCTTTGTTCATATTTTCTTAATCTTTTCTCTTTGTCTTTGTTGGATTGGGTTAATTCGAAGACCTTGTCTTTGAACTCTGAATTTCTTTCTTCTACTTGTTCAATTCTATTGCTGAGACTTTCCAGAGCACTTTACATTTCTATAAGTGTGTCCAATGTTTCCTGAATTTTATTGTTTTTTTCTGTATGCTATCTATTTCCTTGAATATTTCTCCCTTCACTTTTGTATCATTTTTTGGATTTCCTTGCACTGGGTTTAACCTTTCTCTGGTACCTCCCTGATTAGCTTAATAATTAATCTCCTGAAATCTTTTCAGATAAATCAGGGATTTCTTCTTGGTTTAGATCCATTGCTGGTAAACTAGTGTGATTTTGGAGGGCATTAAAGAGCCTTGTTTTGTCATATCACCAGAGTTGGTTTTCTGGTTCCTTCTCATTTGGGTAGGCTCTATCAGAGGGAAGGTCTAGGGCTAAGGCTGTTGTTCAGATTATTTTGTCTCACAGGGTGTTCCCTTGATGTAGCACTCTCCCACTTTTCCTAAGGATGTGGCTTCCTGTGACCCAAACTGCATTGATCGATGTCTCTCTTCTGGGTCTAGCCACCCAGCAAGTCTACCCAGCTCCAGGCTGATACTGGGGTTGTCTGCACAGAGTCCTGTGATGTAAATCGTCCATGGGTCTCTCAGCCATAGATACCCACACAGTATTTGAGGTGTCTCCTGGGTCCTGCAGAAGCAGTCTGCTTCCTTCAGAGGGTCTGTGGGTCCTCCTGGATTGCTGGTTTGTTCTTGCAGTCAATCTGGAGCTAAAATTCTCAGTGCAAGTCTCCACACGCTTCTCTATCCATCCAAGTTGTAGCTGCAATCTAGTCCTGCCTCCCATCTGCCATGATCTCTCTAGTATTATCATATTTTTTAAATTAGTCCCTTAAACAATAAATGTCCTCACTTACCTCCAGTAATACTTTTTTTCTTAACATCTACTTTGTCTGATATTAGTATAGATTTACTTTGGGTTAGTGTGTGTATAGTATATATGTATTGGGGCATTCTTGTGTTGCTATAAAGAAATACCTGAGACTGGGTAAGTTATAAAGAAAAGAGGTTGGCCGGGCACAGTGGCTCACACCTGTAATCCCAGTACTTTGGGAGACCAAGGAAGGTGGATCACCTGAGGTCAGAGTTCGAAAGTAGCCTGGCCAACATGGTGAAACTCCGTCACTACTAAAAAGAGAAAAATTAGCTGGGCATGGTGGCATGTGCCTATAATCCCAGCTACTGAGAAGGCTGAGGCAGGAGAGTCACTTGAACCCAGGAGGCAGAGGTTGCAGTGAGCCAAGATAGCACCATTGCACTGCAGTCTGGGCAACAGAGCGAGAGGAAAGGAAGGAAGGAAGGAAGGAAAGAAGGAAGGAAGGAAGGAAGGAAGGAAGGAACGGAGGGAGGGAGGGAGGAAGGGAGGAAGGGAGGAAGGGGAGGAAGGGGAGGGAAGGGAGGGAAGGGAGGGAAGGGAGGAAAGGGAGGGAAGGAAGGAAGGAAGGAAAGAAAGAGAGAGAGAGAAAGAAAGAAGGAAAGAAAGAGAGAGAGAGAGAAGGAAGGAAAGAAAAGGAAAAGCAAAAAGAAAAGAGGTGTAATTGGCTCATGATTCTATAGGCTGTACAGGAAGCATGGTGTTGGCATCTGCTCTGCTCACCTTCTGGGGGGCCTTAGGGAGCTTTTACTCATGGCAGAAGGTGAAGCAGGAGCAGGCTTTTCATATGGTGAGAGGAGGAGCAAGAGAGTGGGGAAAAGGTGCCACACACTTAAACAAGCAGATCTCATGAGAGCAGCACCAAGGCAAGCCATGAAGGATCTGCCCCCATGACCCCACCTCCAACACTGGAAATCACAACTCAACATAAGATTTGGTAGGGACATATATTCAAACTATGTCAATATCATCTTTCATTATTTTACTTTCAACTGTTCTATATCCTTATACTTAAAATATGGCTCTTGTGAGCAGCACATAATACAGCCCAGTAGGATGGGTGCCAGGAGTTAAAATTAAATCAATTTAAAGAAAATAAAGAAAAGCAACATTTCCTGCACACCTGAGCTTATGAAATAAGATCCATACTGACTTTACCTACATGTAGGTTTGTGTGAAGGGGGGTGAGTACCCGACTCAAGAACAAGGAACTTGGGACTAGTTATAATAGCAAAGTGGTTTAAGAGTACAGACTCCCTCCTGGCTCTTCCAGCTTCTTGCCAACAGTGGTCAGGACAGGGGTCTCACAACCTATTTGCTTAAACCAGAGAAAGTTGTATCCCTGAATAGTATGGGAATGAGGAAAAGGGAGATAGATTTTCCTAAAACTGGAGAAAGTTCTTTGCATGAGACACTGTGCACATGGTAGCAAAGAAATATATCTAGAAGAAACAACTGATACCAGTTTCTTTAAAGAGAGAGAGAGAGAAAGAAAGAAAGACAAGGTCTCACCATGTTGCCCAGGCTGTTCTCAAACTCCTGGGCTCAAGGGATCCTTCATCTCAGCCTCCCGAAGTGGTGGAATTATAGGTGTGAGCCACCACACTTAGCCACAATATCAGTTTTCTTAATGGGAAAAAATATTGTTATACCTCAATCACGCAGAATTTTTTAAATTATAAATCTCCTATCTGACTCTCTTGTTAGATTTTAAAATGAAGAGGATTCTATTCACGGTTATTACAATGTAAATAATGCAACCCGAATTAAGCTCTGCCCATGTCTTATACTTTTCACATCATCTCTAGGGATGATAAAACCTCCTAAAATAAATAACACAACAAAGTTCAGAAAATCTATCTTCCTCAAAATATGATTTGGTGTAGAAACCACCAGGAAGTGAAAGTTGTTCAGTCATAATCCACTTAGTTCAAATGATCTAGAGAGGGCCGCAGAGCTAAACATTGACAAGACCACACTCTTTTTATTTCTTCATGTTAATTAAAAGACCAGGTCCATACATATAAGGGATTTATTTTCAAACTATTATCACAAGAAATATTTGAACACAGTTTAAGTGTGTCAATGCAGCTGTATGGTTAAATGTTATAACCTCTAAAGTCAAGAAATTCAAATTTATAGTTGCCACATTAAGCATAGATGTTCAAGCATTAAAGTTAACACCATATACAGTCATATAAAATATTGCATGTGCAAAGGGGCTGAGTTATGTTCTTACTGGGAGCCATAATTTAGAATTTCCTGACTTCTGAACATGTAACACGTCATAGTAATTGATCTAGCTCCTTGGAGCTAATATAAAATATCTTGTTAACATGTTTTCTATCCAATTCTTTCACCATTTACCTTTTGGCTCTTGGAGAAACAATTAATCATGCTCAAATGTTTTCACACACCTGCACAAAGCTAATATAGCAATGCATCCAGAATTGAGCCAATGCAATCAGAATTGAGTGAAAAGATTTGTAAATCATGTAAGAATTTTGGACACAACATTAGTGTGGACACAATCTGAATCATGCAAGATGACATGTCTTGAGATTTAAAGCTCCGTTTGCTTTGTCTTGTCATAATGATGGCCTCATAATTCTTATGGATATAGTGGGGTACAGGGTATCAAGGGAGCTTATGCATGCAGAATATCTATAGACTGTTCATTCATAAAGCTAATATGGAAGAGAAAGGGAGGATAGCCTATTTCATGATGGGACATGACATGTTAATTTCCCGGCACCACAAGAGAATTACATTCTTTAAATTAATTCTCTACCAAGTACTGGGGCTATGTGTACCTCTACCCAATTCACCCCTGTTCTTATTTTTATTTGACTGAGTCTTAAATTTACTACTTCCTAACCCACTTTTCTTAGTGCACAGCCCCTGCTGTCTTGCTCCATGGCAGGCAAAGAAAACCAATAGCCAACAGTTCAGAAGAGATCACCATATTACAGGCACTGCTTAAAGCACCTTGTGGCCATTGATTCATTTAACCCAGTAGAGCAGGCCTTGGCAAAATACAGCCCACAGGCCAAATCTAGCCTGTCACCTCTTTAAGGTGTCTTTTAGGAACATGGCCATACTCATTCATCCAAGCATTGTTTATGGCTGCTTTCATGGGATGACTGCAGAATTGAGCTGTTATTGCAGATGTAGCTAGGAAAGCTGAAAATATTTTTTATCTGGCATGTATAGAAAAAGTCTGCTCAATCCGCGGTTGTGTGGTCAGAAAACCTGACTCTCCAAGTCACATGTGAGAAATTTAGAATTAACAGAATTATTGGTTTACAGGAAATGGAGGAAGTCTCAGTGGGGGCACAATTGTCCATGCCTAATATTTGTGCCTTAAGACCCGTCAGTTGAGTCTGGGAATTCTGCTTGGCCCAAGTCCTAGTCATCACTTTTCATCTTTTTGTATTCTGCTTCTCACTCATTTGACTTTTTGCAGACTTTACTTATTGCAGTTTTCAATCACAAATTCAACAGTGGGTACCAGCATCTGAAAGGAGGAAGACAATTGCACACTAGCAGGGGGAGTTGCTTCCTATAATCTGTTTACAGCTAAAAGAAGGGGGTTATATGCTTTTCATAAATCTCCATGGGTCAATGTCTTGCATGTAGAATTCTATTACCCTCTTTCCAAAAAGAAACATGTGCTTCCCTGGCATGAAAGAGAAAGAAGCTTCTTCTGGCCCCTCCTGAAATTTCTCCCTTTGCCCCGAAACTATACTCCCTGGGACAGCCACAAGCACATACTGGCTAACTTTTCACATTGTCAAAACATCTGGGGTGAAAAATGCATTTACCCATTCAGATTATTTTTCCCTGAAGCAATCCCAAACATCTGTCTAACTAGAAACAGCTGTGTATTAGTTTGCTCGGGCTGCCGTAACAAAATGCCATAGACCGGTAGCTTAAGCAAAAGATGTTTATTTTCTCACAGTTCTGGAGACTGAAAGTATGGGATCAGGGTGCCAGCATGGTCAAATCCTGGTAAGGGCTCTCTTCTTGGCTTGCCAAGGGCCGCCTTCTCACTCTATCTTCATATGCAAGAGAGAGACAGCAAACTTTCTGGTGTCTCTTCTCTTAAGGGCACTAATCCCACCATGAGGGCCCAACGTTCATGACCTCACCTAAAGTTAATTACCTCCCAAAGGCCCATGTCCAAATACCATCACATTTGGGATTACGGCTTCAATATATAATTGAGGGTGTCGAGGAATGCAATTCAGTCCATAGCAGGCTGCATCTGCGCATTAAGTAGGGCAGACTTTGGTGTTCATGGTGGATCCTGTAAGCAAAGATTCAGTGAACCAGAGCATCAGAAGTTGCATGACCCCTGGCTTCTTTATAGCCCTCATTACTGCTAACTGCATCCTCCTAGGAGCCTCTCTCTGAGGGATGCCACACCAGGACAATACCCATGTTGGTACCAGTTTTTGAAAGGTTTCCCTGGGATCAGCATAAATCTAGCTCAGCCAGGATAAAGGTGTGCCAGACACTTTTTCTGCCATTCAGAATGCAGGGACTTGGGGAATATGTAGCAAAATCAAGATCACATGACTAGACACCATTATAGTCATATTTGTTGTCAGTTTTGAGTAAAAAAATCACTCCAAAACTCATTGGATAAAAACAGTAAGCATTTATTATTGCCCAGCTGGGTGGTTAGCTGACCTAGGGCAGACACGGCTGACTTCTGGACTCATTCATAAGTCTGCAATCAGGTGGCAGGTGGGCTGGGAAGTGGCTGGTCTAGGATAGCTGCAATCTGGGATGACAAGGGAGGCTGGGCTATGTGGTTGCCCAGGCTAAATCTCAAGATGCTGGCACATTTCCAAGAGAGAGGAAACATGCAAGCCTCTTGAGGCTTAGGCTTAGAACCAGTAGAGTGAGACTTTGGTAACCTCTAAGAGTCAAAACCAGTCTGAAGGCCAGCCTAAATTGAAAGAGTTGACAATGGATACTGCCTCTTGATAGGGGAAGCCATAAAATTGCATAGTAAATCATATGGATACAGGATGGGATAAAGAACTGGGGCCATCTTTGCAATCTCCCACAGAAGTGGAATCTGGGAAACAGTGGTTGCTTAACAAATAAAATAGCTCTACATAATCATTCATTTCTTCCCCTTCATGCCTCTTCCTCACTAAGGAATGAACATGGAGCATCGGGTGGTGGAAAAGAAAATAAGCACCTAGGAGACCAAGAGATGGAAGGACTGTGTTGTTTGTTTGTCACCCTGACATCAATGAGTTGTGTCACCTTGAACCAATCACTTTCTTCCTTTGAGTCTCTGATGTTTCATCCTGAAAAGGAGTATGATAGACTACTTAAGCTTAAAGCCTGTCATCATTTGGAGGTCCTACAGTCAAGTCAGACTATTCCCTCTAGATCAGAGGTCACCAAGCCCCAAGCTGTAGAGCAATGTGGGTCCCTGGCCTGTTAGGAACTGACCGCACAACAGGAGGTGAGCAACATCTGAGCAAGCATTACCACCTGAACTCTGCCTCCTGTCAGATCAGCAGTGGCATCATCATAGGAGTGCAAACCCTATTGTGAACTGTGCATGCGAGGGATCTAGGTTGTGCATTCCTTATGAGAATCTAATGCCTGATGATCTGAGGTGGAACAGTTTCATCCCAAAACCATGTCCCCCGACCCCAGTCCCTGGGGAAAGTGTCTTCCACAAAACATGTCCCTGGTGCCAAAAATGTCAGGGACCAGTGCTCTAGACTTTTCCAATTAGCCACCTACCCAAAGTGTGTGTTGGAGGTGCAGACATGGGTATTCTCTAGCAAAGAAATGCTTTGATCAGAGTAATGCTGGATACATATTTATTGATAGACTGATTCTGAGTCTGCCCCTTCTACTGAGATTGTGATTGGAACAATCAGACCTCAGAAAGACAATCCTGACTAGGGGATTTGATGGGAACAATTTATTTATTTATTTTTATATCCTTGAGATGAGTCCACACCAGCAGGACAACTGAATATTCTTACAGCGTGGAGGGTGGAGGATGAACACTGGGAAGAGGGCAGCCTACTTCTGCCTTGCCTTCTGCTCATGAGCTTGGTCTTGCTCCTTCCTTTTCTCCATTTTCTGTCCTCTAACATGTGAAAAATATTTTGATAGGTAATTGACACATCGTCCAGAATGTAACATACTGAATGTATAAATTTAAAGAGGTGTATAATAAATACAATTTCCTTGCTTAACAGTATGAATATTTGCTATATTTGCCCCATCCATGTAATATGCATATTTTTCATAAAAGCATACACTTCATCAAGGCCTCCATACTTACTAATACTTTCTAATCCCCACTATTGTACCTGGCGCATAGCATGTGTTCATTAAATACTTTATTAAATTTGTCTATTTGAGAAAAGCAAAAGAAATTTGCTGACTATATTAAGGTTGTGTTTGCATGTTACCAAACCATCTAGTTGGAAAGTGAAAACTCCAATCATTTTGATGCCAAATTATGCCACACATTGAGACATCTGGGAAGCATTTGAAGCATTTTACTTTACCCTTAAATGTCTTGGTGTCCTGTAGAGACAAGCCTCAGGAAATGGCTGTGGGTGTCTGTGGTAAGGGGAGTGTGCAATGTGGGAGGTAATATTTTGAAAGTGGCTTCTGGGAGGGAATGTGCTGGTAAAGTTGAACTGAAAATTGGTTCACTTCCCTATGCTGATTGTCATGTAAATTTGGGCCAGCTTTTTGGTTACTATAAGGCAATTAAAGCAAGAGTGGTCACACAGTCTATTACCCTTCACTCAAAAATCTCACACCAAAAATTCAACAGGGCATAAAGTTTAATAGAATTATCCTATAGCAACTCAATGGGATAGCTCTCATCTATTAGACATATAAAGCATGAAGGCTTTTGAAGCCACATGGAAAAATATTTATAAATGGCTAACTAAAAAAACTGGGAGGTAAAATGACCTCTATACATTATATATATATATATACACACACACACACATACATATATATACACACACACAATGGACATATATTATATAATTATGAAGCTAACTCATAAGCTAATTAAGAAGGTAATTTCACTCTCTCCCTAAACCTGTATCTAAATCTTTATAATTTTTTGTCTTCATATCCCAACCAATTATTTTTCTCATTTTGTAGTTTATATAAGAAAACCAGACTGACATGCTTATACTCTTTCCAAGTTAAATATACATTTTCAAAATTAAATATTATCATACAAAATTATTGGGACCCATTGCCCCACCTGGGGATCCATGATTTCACCACTTGCTACCAATGGAATGTTACAGAGAACTAAAGACCCAAGATTTGCATGTAGAGAGCCTACTGCCTACTGCATTTGGAGATCACAAGGTCCCCATGGCTGGAGACAGCAGAGAACTGAGGATTGGCCCTAAAAAGTTGCCATCAGGAATATAAGGTATGCATAGGCATTAAATGTATACCATTTATCAGTTCCCCAAATGCCTTTGATAACCAAGTTCATCCCTAGAAGCTGAAGGGTCAGGGTCAACAGATTCAGGGTGTCAGATTCAAGGGAAATTTCTCAGCAGGAACCCCCTTCTCACCCTCATTTTATTTTTATTTATTTTTTTGAGATGGAGTGTCGCTCTGTTGCCCAGGCTGGAGTGCAGTGGCGCAATCTCTGCTCACTGCATCCTCCGTCTCCCAGGTTCAAGCTATTCTCCTGCCCTAGCCTCCTGAGTAGTTGGGATTACAGGCATGCGCAACCACGCCCCGCTAATTTTGTATTTTAGTAGAGATGGGATTTCACCATGTTGGTCAGGCTGTTCTCAAACTCCTGACCCTCATTTTATTTTTAAAATATTTTTATATAAGATAGGTCTAGTTAAATTGATTACCAAAGGACACCAAAAGGAGTCAGCATGAAGACTGTGTAGAAGGATTCGGGGACCATAGTACAAGGTAGAACCATAGGACAAGGTAGTCTTTTGTGATTTAGTTTCTACACGAGCCCAGATATTATTTACTACCAGTTGTCCTGTGCTAACTCTTCCCCCTGCAGCCCCCTTACAGTAGCCAGGCTAAGGCACCACACAGGAGGCCCCAGAAGTCAGGACCCAGGAAATCATCTCAATTTGTCATATCCCAAGGTGACTTGGATGGTAATTAAATGATAATCTCTTTGATATATTTTTTAACTGGTAGGTTTTTTTTTTTTTCACTTTAGGCAGTGGCAGAAAAATTATGTGACAACAGTGTAGCTGCTCAAAGAATGGAAAAGTCATTTGAGGACAAAAAGAAGGTAAAGAGAACATATAAGTAATCAATCTATTATGGGCAAGAAAAAAATTGGCACATTTCAAAATGGAAAACAAAATAGTATTGAAGAAAAATACAATTTTCCATAACTCCAATTGCACTTAATTTTCCAAATCTGTGTTCCTTTAAATGACTAAGGTTTTAACAATCCAGACTAAAAGAGCAAAGAGTAAAAGAAAATAAATCTTTCTATGTTTGAAATTCGCAATATTAAAACTAGCCAACAAAAACATGAGATTGGTTGAACCAGCTCTTGGCCATAATTAAATTAGAATGTGTTTAAATTCTTAATGGCATGGTATTTTACACAGAGTTTGAAATATACACCTAAACACTCAAGCCATCATGAGTTATTAACATAAAGTACCCAATAACTGGAGAAGTATTGCAGCATATTATCACTCCTCTCTGACTAATGAAACCAATCATCCTCTCTAGTGTTTTAGCCACACAAACCAGAATCACTCTCCTCCCAGCTTGAAAGGTTTCAGAAAGCATCGAAGCAGCTAAAAGGCAGTCTTTCTGCCTGATGAAATGACCAAAATAAATGTTGTGCTGTTTTTATTGGAGCATGGGTATGTATTTTCTTTTAAGCATTCAACTTGTCCACTTTTCTGCACAAAAGAGGATCCATTCAGATCCCAGAGGCACACCCAGCATGACCACAGTTTACTAATTGTTATCAGGAAGCTTCTGCATGACAGGAAGATCACAGTTTAGAGAGCTAAGCTGGCATATTTATGTATTTATTGGGCTTATTTTGACAAGGATTTGCTGAAATGTATATTCAGATTGAGTATTTCTAAACTGTAAATTAGAAATCCAAAATGCTCCAAAATTCAAAACATTCTGATCACCAACATGATGCTTAAAAAAATGCTCATTGGAGCAGTTAGGATCTTTACATTAGGGATGCTTAACCATAAGTATAATGCAAATATTTCAAAAGCCAAAAAAAAAATAAAAATAAAAATGGAAACACTTCTGCTCCCAAGCATTTCAGATAAGGGATACCCAACCTGTATTAAATAGCCGTTGGTAATAGTTTATGGAAGTCTGCAGAATTCAAATGGGTAAGAAATAATATAGATATCAAGCAACTAACTGCAGAATCAAGCTTTCAATTAAAGCTGGCTGAACCCTTTAACTAGCAGAATTCATGGGCCAGCAGTGGGACTAAGGGCTTTGGCAAGATCTTTGGTCTCTCTCTCTAGACATTTTGGCATAGAACCAGGGCAGTTTTGCCAAAACTGTTTCAGTCTGTTCTACCTACTGGTCAATGATCCTCCTAATCATTAGACCAGGTCCTCTAATGCTTTGAATGTGTCCCCCAAAGTACCTGTGTTGGAAACTTAATCTCCAATCAATAGTGTTGAGAGGCAGAACCTTTAAGGGGCAGAGCCCTCATGAATGGAGTAACATTATTACAACAAAAGTGGGTTAATTCTCTCAGGAGTGGGCTCCTGATAAAAGTGAATTCAGCTCTCTCTTGCTCTCTCACATGCTCTTTTGCCCTTCTTTCTTCTTCTATGGGATGACACAACAAAAATACCCTTATGAGAGGCCAGCACCTTGATATTGGACTTCTTAGCCCTTGGAACTATGAGAAATACAATTTTTTCTTTATAAATTACCAGGTCTGTGGCATTCTGTTAGAGCAATACGAAATGGACTAAGACACCCAGTAAAGCAATCTTTATAAAATTATGTGCCAGAGAGTGACAGAGTCAGAATCAACAAAATATTGCTAATACTATGAGCAGCAGATAGCTAGCAGTTTTCTCATGATGAAGACAAGATGAATGATCCTAGAATCCTCCTACAGGCCGAATAAATCAGCAGAGATGAAGGGAGATCTCATCTAAAGAGTATAATTAAGTATCCAAGATGGAATTTGGTACCAAATAGATATTTGGAAGTAATACATTTTAAAAACAATTTGATTGATCAAGGACTTTCTAATGACCAAACCCAGATCATGGCTACATTTTGTCTAAGCCCTTGTTGGGGGTCCCAGAGCCCAGCAGAGGCCAGGGGAAAGGCAGAAGTTTGTAGGAGTCAGAAGATAAGGTAAGCTATGTACACAGTCCCCAAGTAAAACAGAAGGATCAGGCTGGCCACCTGATCGATGATCCTTAGGGACATGTACAGAGCTAGGAGTGTAAGGCCAGGCTGAGAAATCAGAAGCCAGAAGCCAAGGAACACAGAAGATACAGAAGGGCAAAAGAAAGCATGAAAATAAGAAAGTCCAAGACAATTGCTGGCATTGAGGCTGTGGGTCACAGGCTCACCTTTGTTGGGTCTCAGCAGCTTAGAACCTGGTTTAGTTAGGCTCCTTTATAGGTATGGCACTGGGTAGAATATTTATGTTCGTTTTAATGGTTTCTTGTGACAATAAAAATAATCAAAATAACCATTACTACTACATAATGAGCATACACTATTCTAGACATTTTCTTAGGGGCTTTTTAAAAATACATTAGAATCAATATTAATAACAAAAAAATAACTACCATTCATTGAGAACTTACATGTGACCACAACTGTGCTAAGTGCTCTAAATGTATTATTTGTATTTAAGCTTCTAATACGTCTTCCATGTCGTCATTTATGTATTGTTCCTATTTTACAGATGAAAAAGCTGAGGTTCAGAGAAGCTAAGTTTAAGCTTCTAATATGTCTTCCATGTCGTCATTTATGTATTGTTCCTATTTTACAGATGAAAAAGCTGAGGTTCAGAGAAGCTAAGCGACTTAGCCAAGTTCACACAGTGTGAAGTAGCAAAACCAGCCTTGAATTCGTTTTTGTCTGAAAGACCACGTGATTTCTATTGGCTGAGTGATGGTCTAGACAATAGAGACAGGAAGACTAATAGGTATGATATGGAAGCTCAACAGTTTTGGGGCTATCAGAGAAGTTACCCCTATAACCATTCACTTGTTCCATACTTTGGGTGGTATTACCAATGCCTTTCCACCTATTTCCTAAATAATAATGTTTCAAAACCCTTTAAGAGGACATATAATTTTCTCTTCATAGTAAAGAACACAGATTAAAGATAGCCCTAAGATGGATGGCAGTATGCTAAATCCATGTGAAGATACATTAAAATCTAAAGAAATCGTCTCTAAGAAGTACTTTTGATAAAGACAGAGACAAAGAACTCGAAGAAAGCAGGATGGAGGGAGGATGAACTGAGGTAAGGAATGAAATGGTCATTCAGTCTCCAAATATTTGCTAAGCTTCATCTATGACCCAAGCCATTTATGAGTTATCCCTATTTTCAAGTATAGAAACTGAGGCTCAGGGAGGTCACACAATTAGTAGTGGTCCAGCCAGCACCTGAGTCCTAAGCCAGTTATCTTTCTGCTTCATCTAGCACGGTAGAAGCCAAAGGCCCCAACAACTTCCTAAGTAAAAGTGAAAGTTCTCTGGTGGAACACCAAGGCCCTGCTCATTTAAGGATCTCCCCCAACACCACAGTTGTGGCCCAACACCGATTTCCAGAAAAACTCTCCAGCTTCAAACTTTGATTCCTAAAGATGCCAATAGTCATTCCTGGTTCTGATCATGATAATTCACATGGGGAACAGAAAGCTTTTTCAAGGGTGGCGACTTCACATTACTCATGGGCTGGTAAACACTCATGTACCTCGTTAGTCTCAAAGTTTTGTAACTAGCTCATCCAAAATTTCATGAGACATGAAATTAATATCAAAAGCCAACTGAATTCCATTTAGCAATAAATCTCCCTCCTCACCAAAGGAAAGAAAAGTCAAAACTGCTAACCATTGAGTGAGGGTGGATCCACACAGTGCCCACAGAGAGACTTCTGAGGTTCACCGACCTGGGCCTCTCCTCTCATTGACCATAGTGTCTTCTTTTCATGTGCTCAGGCTGTGTCCAGGGAGAGAGGTGCTAATATCTCCTAAACAACTTATGGCTTCACCCATCGTTGCTTCACTAGAGAAGGTGGTGCCTCTAAGCATCATGGCTACAAAATGTGCATGAAAATTGACTCTTTTAACTATATACCAGAGAGAAAATGGAGAAAGCACATAATTACAAAGTGCATCAACACTAGCTCCTGTTTGTTCTTATCACATTTCCCCCCCAAATTTTACCTAGCCAAAGAGAAGTTAATGTATTACTCTTAAAGAGAGCACAAATCACATGAATATTAACAAGAGGTAGCCTGGTAGTCTAACAAAGGTTTAGTGAACGTGCTGAACAATCCCTTGAGGAGGCATTTAAGTCATCACAGTTGGTACTAATTATGGAAGAAAACCACGTCTTTTTGTTGAAGACTTAGGAGAAATGTAACTATTTCAGCAAATGCCAGAAACAAGTTAACTGTATTCTGACTTCCATTATCAGACTTGATTCCCCAAAAACAAGATTTCCTCTTAAAATCTATTATAGGAGGAATTGCATCTCGCCAAAATGTACATGTTTACCCTTAACCACCAGTACCTCATAATGTATTTGGAGGTAATGTCTTTAAAGAAAGGTAGTCTAAGGCTGGGCACGGTGGATCATGCCTGTAATCCCAGAATTTTGGGAGGCCGAGGCAGCAGGATCACCTGAGGTCAGGAGGTCAAGATCAGCCTGGCCAACACAGCAAAACCCCATCTCTACTAAAAATACAAAAATTAGCCATGCGTGATGGTGCATACCTGTAATCCCAGCTACTCAGGAGGCTGAGACAGAAGAATCACTTGAACCTAAGAGGTGGACGTTGCAGTGAGCTGAGATCACGCCAGTGCACTCCAGCCCAGGAGACAGAGCAAGACTGTCTCAAAAACAAAATACAAAAAAAAAAAAAAAAAAGAAGAAGGCCAGGCAGGGTGGCTCACGCCTGTAATGCCAGCACTTTGGGAGGCAGAGGCAGGTGGATGACAAGGTCAGGAGCTCAAGACCATCCTGGTTAACATGGCGAAACCCCACCTCTACTAAAAACACAAAAATTTAGCCAGGCATGGTGTCACATGCCTGTAGTCCCAGCTACTCGGGAGGCTAAGGCAGGAGAATCGCTTGAACCCGGGACGCAGAGGTTGCAGTGAGCTGAGATCGCACCACTGCACTCCAGCCCAGGTGACAGAGCGAGACTGTCTCAAAAAAAAAAAAAAAAAAAAAAAATAGCCGGGCACAGTGGCTCATGCCTGTAATCCCAGCAATTTGGGAGGCCGAGGTAGGAGGATCACCTGAGGTCAGGAGGAGACCAGCCTGGTCAACATGGTGAAACCCCCCATCTCTACTAAAAATACAAAAAAATTAGCCAGGCGGGGTGGCAGGTGCCTGTAATCCCAGCTACTCAGGAGGATGAGGCAGGAGAATCACTTGTACCCAGGAGGCAGAGGTTGCAGTGAACTGAGATCACATCACTGCACTCCAGCCTGGGCAAGAAGAGCAAAACTCTACCTCAAAAAAAAAAAAAGAGAGAGAGAGAGAGGTTGTTAAGGTAAGCTAAAATTAGACTGTTAAGAAGGGCATTGGTCCAATATGTTGGATATCCTTTTAAGAAGAGATTAGAGCAGACACACATGGAAAGAAGACAATGTGAGAAACAAGGAGAAGAAGATGGCATCTACAAGCCAGAGAAGGAGTTTCAGAAGAAATCAACCCTAGTGACCCCTTGATCTTAGACTTCCAGCCTCCAGAATTGTGAGAAAATAAATTATTGTTGTTTAAGCCACTCAGTCTGTGGTACTTTGTTTTGGTAGCCATAGCAAACTAATACAGAATCTGTATTAGTATGTTCTCACACTGCTATAAAGAACTACCTGAGACTGGGTAATTTATAAACAAAGGAGGTTTAATTGACTCACAGTTCTGCAAGGCTGGGGAGCCCTCAGGAAACTTACAATCATGGCAAAAGATGAAGGGGAAATAAACATGTCTTACATGGTGGCAGGAGAGAGAGAGAGAGATAGAGAGAGAGAGAGAGTGCAAGGGGGGACGTGCCACACTTTTAAACCATCAGATCTCGTGAGAACTCACTCACTATCATGAGAACAGCATGGGGGAAATCCACCCCCATGATCTAATCACCTCCCACCTGGCCCCTTCTTCAACAAATGGGGATTACAATTCAACATGAGATTTGGGTGGGGACACAGCCAAGCCGTATCAGAATCCCAAACTGTAGATGTTTGACATGGATAAATCCATGGCAGATCGGTTAAAGTAAATCTGTAAAACAATTGCTTAATTCCCATGATCATTTTAATTCAAATCTCACAACCACTGACATAAAAGAGTACTGCCATCCTGGAACTAGATGAAATAATATCTTCTCCTCTGAACCCGTGAAACTCCAGGGATGAGATGGAGTTAGGTCTGTAGACTTTATGGGTCTGCTCTCATATCTAACAAATTCCACTGCTCATAATTAAACAAAGATTCTCTTTCTCTCTCCTGACTAACGCAACAGCCTCTTTAGTGGTTTCCTCATTTCCATTCTTACCCCTTTCAATCCATTCTCCTCAAAGCAGTAAAGTGATCTTCTTATCATTTAGAAATTACCTGGTTTACAAGCCTCCAGCGGGTTGGCATCACACTTAGAATAAAATCCAGACTCCTTAATGTGGCCTCACCAGGCCTCTGTTGCCCAGCCCTGCTCTGTGTCTCCTCCCTGGGTTTGAGCCTAGCGCTTTCTACTTTGTTCTGCCTCAGGACCTCTTAGCCATTTGATTCTTCTGCTTGGAACACTCTTCCCAATTCTGTACATAGCCAAGCCTTGCTTATCTTTTTAGGACTCAGCCTGACTGCCTGACTATGACTGCCTCAGACAGACATTCTCCAATCATTCTCCTAAAATTCATCCTCTGCATCCATACCTATCATTTGCCATTCCACCCTATGCTTAATTCCTTCATCGGAGGTATTACATAACTTTTAAGTATTTTATTAACTCTTCTGTGCATTTGTTTTTCCCTAGCCACAAGGTCAGGGGCTCTAATTTATCACCATTGCAGTTTCATGGTTGAATGAATGAATGAATGAATGATACAGAGGGTGAAAGCACTTTGTAAATTCTATGATGCGATGTAAATGCTAATTGCAATTATCAGATTTTTAAAGTCTATTAAAGCAGAACCCATGTATTCTTTTCTTTCCATGCCTCATCTCAGTAAAAGATAACTGAATTGATGAATTTGTCCATTATTTGAAAATGATGTTATGAATGGATTGTCATCACAAACAACTTATGATTTATAGGAATGTATGGATTTTAAAATGGTGTCACATATTCTGGCTCACATTAATCTTCACAACCGTCCCATGAGTCATCCCATCCAAATTCTCATTCCCATTTGACAGAGGGGGAAACTGAGGCTGAGGAGTTAAGTAAACCACTTAAGGCTACACAGACAATAAGTAGCAGAGACAAAACATTTTTCACTGTCCCACTGTTGCTATCTCAGTCAAACTGCGTAGTAAACACCCTTGCAGGCCAACGGTGACAAATGAAAGGCAAGGGATGCGTATGTGTGTCAACAGAGATTGTCCTGTGGGTTTTTGGTAACAGAAAAGAGTTCTTTCTTTCTCTCTTCATTTCCTTCTTGCTTTCCTTTCCCTTTCTTTCTTTCCTTCTTTCTTTCTTTTCCTTTCTTTCCTTCCTTCCTTCCTTCCTTTCTTCCTTTCTTTCTTTCTCTCACTCTGTCACCCAGGTTGGAGTGCAGTAGTGCAATCTCAGCTCACTGCAACCACCACCTTCTGGGTTCAAGCAATTCTCGTGCCTCAGCCTCCTGAGTAGCTGGGACTACAGGCACGTGCCACCACACCCAGCTAATTTTTTGAATTTTTCGTAGAGGTGAGGTTTCACTATGTTGGCCAAGCTTGTCTTAAACTCCTGACCTGAGGTGATTTGCCTGCCTCAGCCTCCCAAAGTGCTGGAATTACAGGCATGAGCCACTGTGCCTGGCCCCAAGAGTCCTTTCTTGAAATGGGGTTTTTTTAGCTACTAAGGGACAGTTTTCCTTAGTACTCTATTTTTTTCCCCTTATATATCAACTCTTGAACCTGAGCATATTTTGCTATTACAGTCTAAAATATTTCTATCTTCATTCTAATTTTCAGCAGATTTCTCCAAAAATATGTTGTTTAAGGTATATTTTTATGCTCTTGGCCAATTAAAAATTATGTTATTATGTCTTCCATGGTTAGCTCTCTCATATACTGAATTAGGTATTTTTTTCCCTCCAGACGGATAGCTCTGTGAATATTGGCTCATTCATTAAACAGATGTTTATTTAATACTGTTATCAGACCAACATTCATAACAAATTACATTGTTATAATTATTTACATAAGTAAATTTATAATTATATAAATTATATAAATATAACTAATTATATTTATAAATATAACAAATTATATTGTTATAATTATTTACA
>NW_016818301.1:158470-178592 GCF_001698545.2 Rhinopithecus bieti
TAATTATACTTATATAAATAATTTAAAATATTTTAGAAATAATTTTGTCAGAAAAATGAATTTTGTAGTCAAAGTTGAAAGATAAATGATAGAATATGTGAAAAAATAATTTGTAACACATACAATGGTCAGCGTTAATCTCAAGTATAAGAAAATCTACAAATGAACAAGAAAAAACCCCAACATTAAAATGAGTAAAACAATGAACAAGAGTTCATAGAACACATGAAATTGTATAGCTAATAAACAAACAAAAAGACGCACAATATCACTAACAAATTAATACATATTAAAGTAGTACTTGTCTAGAATAGTGGTGAAAAACTTAAAAGTTGGAAACATCTATACAAGCAAAAGCATTTTGTGGGGTAAATTATTACAATTATTATGGAGGGTAATTTTACAATACCCATTTAATTTTAAAATGTGTATACTCATGATTCCATTCTAGGACTTTATCTTCTTGAAGTACTAGCATAATTATATGTTAGCATAACAAACCATTATTGCATTTAAATAATTTTACATTTTATTCAATAAATAAATGCCATTTGTATTCATATATTTGGCAACAAGTATCTAGCCATAGTGGATTCAAGTTTTCATTTGGAAATTTTACTCAATAAAAATTGAGTAGAGGCTAAATGATAAACTCATATTAGATAGGATTGAAAAAATAATTGAACAGTCAAAGCCACAACAATATATGTTGTACAGAAGCACTGCCCTTCCCTTGAAACAAGGTCTAATGGAAAAAAAAAACGGTCTTGTGTGAGTCATATGTGAGTTCTAACTCTTATTCCGATGCTTGTTAGCTATGTGACTTCAGGATGGTTTTTTCAACTTTCTTTCTTTTCTTTTGTTTTGAAATGGAGTCTAACACTGCTGCCCAGGCTGGAGTTCAACGGCATGATCTCGGCTCACTGCAACCTCCACCTCCCAGGTTCAAGTGATTCTCCTGCCTCAGCCTCCCTAGTCGTTGGGATTACAAGTGTGGCCACAACGTTCAGCTAATTTTTTGTAGTTTTTAGCAGAGACAGGTTTCACCATGTTGGTCAGGCTGGTCTTGAACTCCTGACCTCAAGTGATTCACCCACCTTGGCCTGCCAAAGTGCTGGGGTTACAAGTGTGAGCCACCGTACCCAACGTTTTTCATCTTTCTAGGCCTTAGTTCCCATATCCATAAAATGCAGATAAAAAAAACAAGGCGTATCTTTAAGAAAAAGCTTATATCTCAGTTCACCACTGGTTGTAATAAATAAAAAATAGCAAAATTCACTGCACATAAGATGTGATCAACAAATATTAGCTTCCTATATATTTGTAGTCATACAATCTGTAGACCAAGGATCTGTGTAAAAAGGAAGGGAAAGTTGAAAGCAGATAATTCTTTACTACTCTGGGAGTTATTTATTTTCCTATATTTGCTTATCAGCTCGTGAGAGATACAGCATTAGTTCTATAGGTGTAATATATAATGGACAGGTTTGCTGTCAAGTAACTATTTCAATGTATAATTTGTAACATATCTTATCATTCAGACTGGACTGGAATTCCTCAGAAACACCAATAGAGAAAATAAATGGCCTTGTAGCAAGGACAATTGAAAACAGCAATATTGATAAGAATAATAATATTGAGATTTCAGTATCTGTCAGGTGCTGTTCCATTTACTCTATGTGGATTATCCCATTTAATTCTTCAACATTTTGATATATGTTTCAATACTATAGGTCTTCATAGCCAATGAGAAAGAAATTTGTCATTGCAAGGCATCAAAGTGACTCAAAATTTTCGATGTGTCTAACATAGTCTAGGCCCCAGTTCAAAGCAAGCAGCTCTAAAATGGACTTATATTAGTTTCTATAAATATAGGATATAAATCAGTGTGATCCAGGAGAAACTCTTGATCAAGAGGAATAAAAACTACTACCTGGCTGGGCGTGGTGGCTCACGCTGGTTATCCCAGGCTGAGGCGGGCGGATCACGAGGTCAGGAGCTTGAGACCAGCCTGGCCACTATGGTGACACACCATCTCTACTAAAAATATGAAAATTCACCAGGCATGGTGGCGTGTGCCTGTAGTCCCAGCTACTCAGGAGGCTGAGGCAGAAGAATCGCTTGAACCTGGGAGGCAGAGCTTGTAGTGAGCCAAGATCGCACCACTGCACTCCACCCTGGGCAACAGAGCAAGACTCCATCTCAAAAAGAGAGAGAGAAAGAAAAAGAACTACAAACTCATTTAAAGGCAAAGACTTGAACACTTCACCACGTAATGGATAACACCTGACTTAGATCAGAGCCTGCCCATCTGGGAATCTCTACAGAGGAAATACCTGACTCACATAGGCTAATTAATGTCATGGTCCAAAGTTCATCATCTGTTTATTTAATATTTTTTGTGACCAACTTCCACGATCTAGGTGCCGTTCTGGACATTGAGAACACAGCAGTGAACAAAACAGACAAAAAAAAATCTGTCCACATAGATCTTATATTCTTGCATGGATATACAGACACTAAAATAAAAGAAAAATACACATATTAGCTGAAAAAATTGATATGAAGAAAAATAAACGGTAGGTATCTTAGTTGATTTGTGCTGCTATAACAAAATGCCACAGACTGGGTCATTTATAAACACTAGAAATTTATCTCTCATGGTTCTGGAAGCTGGCAAGTCCAAGATCAAGGTGCTAGCAAGTTTGGTGTCCGGTGAAGACCTATTCCTAATAAATGACACCATTTAGGTGTTTGCACATGACAAAAGAGTGAAAGACAGGGAACCCATTCCCTCGAGCCCTTAAATAACAGCTTCACCCTCATGACTTACCCATCTCCCAAAGACTCCATCTCTTACTTCTGTCACATTCACCATTAAGTTCCAACACATGTTTTTTAGGGGTATACATTCAGACCATAACAGTAGGGACTTAGGAGCTCTGATTGAGGGAATGGGTGGGGAACAAAAATATTAACCTGTATCCACGACATCAATAGGTCTAGGAAGGTCATCTCAATCTCCAGATGAGTAAACGTACCAAATCAATCTACCAGGTGAAAAGCAAACAGAATTAGAATAGAAATAATGAAGAAACAAATAGATATATTACCATTTTTATACCAGGTTTTCATGTAAGATTCTTGATTAGTACTATAAACACATTAATATTGTATGAGTGTTGTCTGCTTTCTAAAGTGTTTAAAACATTTACAAGAATATGATGTTAGACTTATAATTTTAATTAAATATTTAGAAATCTTAGATTTAACCAGTAATTATTTACATATTTGGGAAAATGTAATTTGTTACATTCATCACTTTTAATTTATTTGTTGTATAAATAGTATATAAAGAATTAGAGGAATGTTAAGCTTTTATATTTTTTAAAATACTCATTGATTAATACATTCTCAATGCTAATAAATTGGATACTGAGAAAGTGCAAAAGGAACTGAGTGCTCTTCTCCATGAACAAAAGCCCCTCAAACACATTACACATGATAAAACAGAGGCACACTGAAGTTAAGTAACTTACCCTCGTGAGTTTCAAACCTACCAAGGATTTGAACATGACCACTAACCTACCACTTTCCCAATAGTTATATTAAATGCTTCAAGTGTGTAGCACAAAACCTGGAACAATGGAAGCACTTAATATTTCTCTCCTTCTGAATCAAACTATAGTTGACCCTTGAACAACATGAGTTTGAACTGTATAGGACAATTTATCTACAGATTTTTTAAAATAAATATTTTGGAAAAATTTTTAAAGATTTGCAACAATTTGAAAAAACTCAAAGATGAACCACAGAGCCTAGAAAAGTTAGGTATGTCATGAATGCATAAGATAAATGTACATATCAGTCTATGTACATTTTAATTGACTATGTTATCAGTAAGGCTTCTGGTCCACAGGCTATTAGTAGTTAATTTTTGGGAGAGTCAAAGTTATATGTGGTCTTTCAACTGTGAGGGGATCAGTGTCCCTAAATCCACATTGTTCAGGGGTCAACTGTACAACTGTAGTCAAAGTAATCAAAAATTCCACCAAACAGACACACACACACACACACACAAACACACACTCATAGGTTATTCAAACTGTTGTGAGATAGACCAAACAAAGAACCTTCCTCTGCTCCCTTTGCTCCTGCAAACTTCAAATCCTTCTGAATACAAACACTTGTGATTTAGTGTGATCATTTCACCCATTAAAATGATCTGAGTAGGGAAATGAACCAACTGCTCAATGATTGTGCTCAGCAGTCTCCAAAGATGGCCCTCCAATGAGCTCCGCATTCCTCTACTCATCACTGTGGATAATCTCGTCCCATTGAACTTGGACTGGCCCCGTGACTCACTCACAATGGACAGAATGAAGCAGAAATGATCCTCCAGGAATTCCAAAGCCAGGCTCACAAAAGCCTTGCAGCTCTTACCTTAGTCTCTTAGAGCATGTCTTCCAGAGGGAAACAAGCTGCCATGTGAGAAAACTGACTACTACTTCCACTTCTTCACAACATGAGACACCCCCATGCTGTGCACAAGACCAGGCTAGCCACACATTGAGACCATTAGAGAGAGAAACGTTCAACAGCCCCAGGTGTTCCAGCCTCAGAGTTGGACATACAAGGAGTAGAAGCTTCTACTGATGTCTCCGCATCAGCAACTATCTGACTGCAACCACATGAGGGACCCCAACAAGCAAGAACTGCCCAGCTGAGTTCATCAACCCCCAGGATGCAGGAGAGGAATGAATCATTGTAATCGACATAATGCATCATTGTTTTAAACCACCATGTTTTGGAGTGGTTTTTATACTTTAATAGATAAGCAATGATCACCCTGTAAACACTCCATCTAACGTTTTTCTCTCATTTTAGTTAATGAACACTGTGTTTTCCTAGATATTAACTCTCTATGCCTAAATGATCAGTCAGCCATGATCTTATTCAACTCTATACTCAGAATAGCAATAACATGTACTTTATCTAGTATTTCAAAATTATCACCTATTATGATACCCAGACAAAGAATATTTTTTTTTCTCCTTTTTCAGGAAACGGTTGAAACCTAACTTAATAATGAACATTTTCTAAGCAACGTTCCACTCTAAAACTCACGGGAGTTATAAAGTAACCCAAAACTAAGAGGGTGGAATGGCTCACCCTTTAAATTCTTTATATCTTGAAGTCTTTGATTTAAATCATTATTTTTTAAAAAATCAAATCATACAGTGCTCTTAATAAAGCATTATTATTTCAAGGAAAACGATAAAACTTTCCAAATGCAAATGTTTAGCTGGGGTAGAATTGTAAAAGATTCCAAGACATTAGTCAGGAGATGGATTGCTTTGCTATTGTAAGTCTGGGTTACAATATCACTGGAACCAAATTCCCATCAGATTAGTCTTAACTCAAAATGAATGTTTGTAATTATGAAATGAAATAAGTTTTAATTTGAATTGCCTAAAAAGGGGAAACCAAATATTGTGTAATTACAGGAGAGGAAATTTGAGATGGAAAACAAGATAGTGTTATTTACAAGTAAAAAGGCTTTTATGGGATTACGGGGCTTTAATGTGCATATTTGTAGGATTTGGGGTGGCAGAATTTGGAACTCAAATATTTTTCATCAGCGTTTATTTACAGTGTGCATGCAAGAAATGGAATCCCAGACACATCTGATATTGGTCTTATTTAAACCTTTTATATCCCTACTAAATCTGAAAAGACTCAATGTTAGCCACACATAATGGAGGTAATCATGGAGTGTGATAAAATAAGTATTTGAAAACCACATGCAACTTTTAGGCTCAAATCCAGAACTATAAAATCCACCTAGAGACATAATGAGCCTGCCTCTCCTTCTTGAAGGGGTAAAAGTAGTATGGGGGAAACATGTCCTTATTCTTTCCCCACAGCTTGAGGCACCTGAGCAGAGCCCTCAAATGGCTTGTAAGTTCTTTATTGCAAAGGCCGCCCACAAGCGCCATTTTGCTCCTTGGAGGGCAGCCATTTCTTTCCCTTGGAAAAGTGTGACTTAGGTGACTTTATGTCCCTATCTTGTATTTCTTTTGTCCTGTCCTGAAGCACCACTTCTCACATTGAGGAGTCCAGGACTGTAGGACATAGGCTTGCCCCAGCTCTCTTTCCCACAGCTGGACTGCATTGCTCAGCTTTGATGTCTCTGAAACTTTTACCCCAACCTTTTCTAGGATAAAATCTTCCTGTTAAGGATCTCCTTTCTCGGGCAGGAACAAACTAATTTACACTAAATCATCCTTCCCTGAGGTATTGTCTCCTTGAAAGTATGGCAAAGACAGCTCATGCTTCACGACATATTTATGTTCCTCTTCATACATTGCACATTGTTACTAGAAAGTGCCAACTGGACATGACATTTCCCAGAGTCCCTTGCAGTGTGGTGTGGTCATGTGACTGAGTTCTGGCCAGTGAAATATAGAAAAGAGTGATAAGTACTGCTGTTAAGAAACCTTCCATGCAGCTCATGTTCCTTTCCCCATTCAGCTGACTGGGAGACAGCCCCCAGGTGATCTGGCAATCCTCTCTTAACCTGAATTCCCTGAATTATTTAATGGAAGATAGCCATCCCATGTATTAACACATAGCTTCCCTCCCAATGTGATTAAAGAGCAAGAAATGTACATTTGGGTCCTTGTTTTTTTAACTATAGTTATACTACCCTACATACTAGTTAATCCAGAGGAATCATTTCCTAACCAGAGAAACTCAGTTAGGGGCAGATTTTCAAAGGTCAAAGAAACTTCCCATTTCCCTGCAGAACACCTAGTTCAAAAGTTATCGAAGAATAGAAGCATTTTAATAGCCCTCCCAGAAATGTTGTCATCAGTCAGAGACAGAAACACTTGTACATGGATGCCCACATGAGTGAGCTAGAGGCTCTACCTTCTGGATTTCTTCCCGCCCAAAGACATTCTTTCACCTAGTTCCTCGCTGTTCACACTACCAGTCATTTCTGAGCCTCAGATAATTTCAACAAGATTTCCCAGCATTTCCATTTAGAAATTCACTTATCAATAAAAATCTCGTGTCATAATCTTATCGTTTGTTCATTATTTTATTCATTCATTCATTCAGTTATTAAGGACCAAAATATTAAGCACTGAGCTAGGCACTGACTGAACACAGATAGCTTACTGTTCATGGCCCCAGTAGGTAGAGGAATAGTCATGAGAACAGAGAAGAGTTGTAAAATAATAAAATAGATAACAGTATAATGATCATTATGGAAAATTTATCAAGCACATATTATGCGCCAGACACTGTGCTCAGAACTTGATATTCCTTATTTTATCTAATCATCACAGCATTTCTATCTCCATTTTATAGATAAAGAAATCAACACTTGGCATGGTGGCTCATGCCTGTAATCCCAGCACCTTAGGGGGCCAAGGCAGGCATATCACAAGGTCAAGAGATCGAGACCATCCTGCCCAACATGGTGAAACCCCATCTCTACTAAAAATACAAAAATGAGCTGGGCATGGTGGCACTTCCCTTTAGTCTCAGCTATTGGGAGGCTGAGGTGGAAGAATTGCTTGAACTGGGAGGCGGAGGTTGCAGTGAGCCGAGATCTTTCCACTGCACTCCAGCCTGGCAACAGAGTGAGACTCTGTCTCAGAAACAAAAAGAAAGAAAGAAATCAAGACTCAGTAACATTAAGCAACATGCAGAAACTGCATGGATAACTAACAAGAATGGAATTTAATCCAAGTTCTGTCTGATTCCAAAGTCATTTACTAACTGTATGACTTTGGGCAAATTGGTTAAGCACCATAAATCACCATTTCTAATCTGAAATGCCATCTTGGTCCCAAGGGAAGCAATTTCTACTAAGAGTTAGATTGCATGGTTGGGATGTTTACATTCTCACTGCCCACAGTATTCTTTATGTACATTATGTGTAAAAATCTAGCCTCTTGAATAATTTGCTTCTGAAATGGCAGTGGGAGGTTGGGGGAGCTTAAATAAATATTTACAGTGTTTATATCATGGGAGAATTTTCCAAATGGTGTGCCTTGAAATGCCACTTGCTATTACACAAAATGAGACTCTCCAGTCAAGGCATCTCTAGACTTCATTTTTACAACACGAACCAGTGGTGACAAGGTGGTCACCAATTATCACATGACCCAGAGGGTTCCTGTTCCCTGAGCCCACATAGGCATGACTATGGCTCTGGAAGGACCGGAAGAAAACATCTCCTGAGAAAGTGCCTGAGCTGTGCGATTCACCCTATCAGGAGCTCAGTGGGTGACTTTGCTGCCACGTGTGCACTTGATGGGGTCCCTGTGCCCCATGTGCTTATTCAGGCTCAACTGTGGACTGACAGCCAAGCATCCACCAGAGAAGTGGGAAATACACATTTGGAAGAGACACGGAAACTGTGCTGATAAAAGAGCCAGAGAGAAAAGCTGCTGGGCAATCAGGGAAAAAAGCCAATCCGTGCCTGTGGTCTAAGGATGAAGGCACATTTGGGACTTTGTCTCCCAGGCTGCAGCCAGGAGTGGAGGAGTTACTCAGCTCACAAAGATGAAGGAAAGTGGTCCTCCTTACAGGTGCAGTTACAGGAATATAACCAAAACAACAACAAAAGTATTTTTTAATAAATCTATAACACTACTGCTATCTAAAAAGAATGTAGTATGCTTTTAAAAAATATTTTATTCTTTTCCTTTTCAAATCTTTCTTTTCAGCTGAACTAGGTTGTAAGGTTGTTAAGAGTGGGACTTCTAGAGTCAGGCACTAAGTTCAAATCTTTACTACTTCCTAGTTATGAGATGCTGGACAAGTTTTTAAACCTCTGTAAACCTCAATTTCCTTCACTGTAACTGACAGTAATAATTATACCTCCCTCCCAGGGTTAGCAACAATTAAGCACCTGGAATTTAGTCAATGCTCAAGCAACTTCAGATATTTGTATGGCAGAATTGGGAGAGAAACCTAAGAGATGAATCGCTCTTAAGTAGTAGCTCTCAAAAGTTTTAGTCTCAGGATCAATTTATACTCTTAAAATTATTGAGGATCTCATAGAGTATTTGTTTATGTAGATTATATCTGTCAATATTTACCACACTTGAATTTAAAACTGAAAAAACTTTTATGTATAAATATAAACAAGTTCATTTAAAGAAAGATAAATCCATTATGTTTATATGACATCTTTTTATGAAAAATAACTGTATTTTCCAAAACTAATCATTTATTAAGAAGAGTGGCACTCTTGTACATTTTTTTCAAACTTCTTTATTGTCTACCTTAATAGTATCTGCTGGATTCTTATATCTGCTTCTGCATGCAATCAGTTGTGATGCATAATTTCATTAATATATATGAAGAAAATCCAGCCTCATCCAGATGTTTTGTGTGAAAAGGGAAAAGTACTTTACTAGCCTTTTCAATTAATTGTGGATGCAACACTGCAGACTGCACGCACAGTCTTTGATGCAACATCAAAACTCTACCAGTGGTAGTTTGCTAATGTCTAGTTACAATGAATAATCCAAAACTGTAACAATAAATTTACATTTGGATCTTTCACTTATGCATGACTTTATAACATCTTACATTGATCACTTGGGAAATGTGTCAACATTCATTGGTTCAACACTCATTAATTGATTAAGAAAATCATAGCTCTGTGCACTTCAAGTTATATTAAGTTAATCTCTGTTAAAGTTAGAATTCGAGATTAGCCCTTAAACATACATCTTCACCACCTAACAAGTCAAAGATTTATGAGAATGTTCTTATAAGTTCTGACCTGACATCTTCCTGAAGACGACTGGTGACACATACCCAATATTTTGCTACTCAAAGTAGCAAGCGGCTTATTAGGAATGAGAAAGTCTGACCCTACCCCACACCTTCTGAAAAAGAATCTACATTTTGACAAGACCTTCAGAGGATTTGTTTGCATATTAAAGTTTGAAAAGCAAGGCCCTATTTCTATACTGGGGAGAGGCTGGAGAACCAACTTGTTGATGCATAATGCTACCTAAATAATTTCTTGTGTAAATCTGAAGATTACTTTGCATATTTGGAGTCAGTTTGGGTCTACAGGTAGTAACTACACACACACACACACACACACACACACACACACACACACACATTGAAAGAAAGGCATTATCCCTGCCCCGCAGAATTCTTCAGTGTAGTGAAGGACTGATATGTTTCAAAAAGCAACCACCATTCATTGTGATGATACAATAGTGATTGTGGTTTCAAGTGTGAGAAAAGGGTAGAAGGCCGGGCACGGTGGCTCATGCCTGTAATCCCAGCACTTTGGGAGGCCAAGGCAGGTGGATCACCTGAGGTCAGGTGGATCACCTGAAGTCAGGTGTTCGAGACCAGCCTGGCCAACATGGTGAAACCATGTTCAGGTCTCTACTAAAAATACAAAAATTAGCCAAGCTTGGTGGTAGATGCCTGTAATCCCAGCTACTCAGAAGGTTGAGACAGGAGAATTGCTTGAACCCAGGAGGCGGAGGTTGCAGTGAGCCAAGATCACCCCATTGCACCCCAGCCTGGGCAACAAAAGTGAAACTCTGGTCTCAAACACAAAAGGGGTGGGGGTATAAGAAATCTCTTGGGAACTCAGAAACTTTGGCAAAAAAGACAGAATAGTCAAGGCCTTTTCTTTTTTCAGTTTTAAGACAGAAAACTCTTTCAAAGAGGCTTAAACCAAAAAAGGAATATATTGTTTCATGTAACTAAACATTCCAGAAGCAGCTGGCTTCTGACACAGCTGTATCCACGTGCTGAAATCATGTCCTCAGAGATCTCATTTTTTCCATTCTTATGCTTTCTTCTGCTTTGGCTTCATTCTTAAACAAGTTCCCGTTAGGACATCATCACAGAAGCTTCAGGCTTACGTCCACTTTTTGGGATTCCCAAGAGAGCATCTCTTACCAATTATTTCTAAAATCTTCCATTGGCCTGGCTTTCAGCATATGATTATCCCTGAAACAATTACTGTGGCCAAGAGATCTCAGTTCAAACCTCCACTCTGTTATTACTAGCTCACTTAACTAATTGGAACTTCAGTGGTCTCCTTTATAAAATGGCACACAGTAATGCCCAGTTTGCAGAAGTAAACATTATGAATGCTCACGAGTTGGTAACTACAATTATTATCATCATTATAGGCCTGTATTTCTAAATAAATTGATTTCATTTTCAACATGAGGAACTTATATATTTGTTGCCTACGCAATCTTCCTCAGTTATAAGTTTGTGCAGCCCAGTGCAGAATTCTATAAACACCTGCATCTATTCATCGTAAGTCCTACAAAGGAAATGTTGTGATCACACCAGCTGGCCCCATGTTAGACACAGGAGCCACTGGAAGAACATGAGGTGAGTCACTTTAGATTTTAAACAGATCTTAGATAGCAACTTTTAAAAAAGAAGAAAAATTTAAAATCCTCAGAGTCACAAAGATTTAAATGTCATTTGTCTGTGACTCCTATTGGCACTTCTGATTCTGATTTGAATCTTTATTCCATGGGAGAAGGTTTACAAAGAATTTTATCTCCTTCCAAGTCAGAATCTCAATGTCTATCACTTCCTCCAATTTCTGCACCTTGTTTTCATTTTCCAAGTAGACACTTGCAACTGCACCACCTTGATACCATTTCCACATGGAGCTTGTCCATTTCCACTGGACAAGTGCCCCTAAAAAGGCTCTTCCCAGGCTCTGTGGATTGAAGCCTGGGGAGAAGGGGAGCTATAAAACGATGTGCCCTTTGTCAGCTGGAGTTGCAAAAACGTGGACCCCATCCTTGTAAATATAAATAGATTCAGAACACGTTTCTGTAGAAACAAAGTAGGACAAGAGACCGTCATCAACCCAAGCAGGACAGAGGTCCAGCCAGGGCCTCCCTATACAAAGATGACCTGAGGGCCAAAAGTCTCACTGTACTTCTACTGTCAGCATTAACCATTTACATGAACTTAAACCTCCTCCCTCGATGACAGTCAGACACTGCCAATGGATGATAATGTGTTTGAATTTCACCTGACTATTGGAGCAATTGATGGGGTCTCAACTGATATTCTCAGGGACAGAACAAGGGAAAACAACCTTCTTATTTATGCTAACAAAAGGTTATCTATAGAATCCATATAAACACTCTGTTAAGAAAACAGATCATCTAAATTACAAATACAGCCAGCCTGCTGGAGACAGATCTTTGTTCTCAGAAAATATGTGTTAAATCAAGTTCAACCTAAAGCTGCCTCCTCTGGTGTTTTAAGTTTGGACTAGAGGTTTCTCTGTACATCATAAACTATAGCCTACGTGGAGGTGTAAACAGACTGTAACCTACTCTTGTGCCACTCACCAAGTTTTGGTCAATCATAGGAAGCCAACTGTTCAAATTCTGTTCAAATAAGGCAAACACTGAGCTGAAACCAATCCAGCTCTTTCTGTACCTCACTTCCATTTTCTGTACATCACTTTCCTTTTTTTGTCCATAAATCTTCTTCCACCAGGTGGCTGGCATGGAATCTTTCTGAGCCTACTCTGGCTCGGGAGGCTGCTGGATTCATGGATTGTTCTTTGCTCAGTTGAACTCTGTTCAATTTAATTTGGCTAAGGAGTTTAACACATGTAAAAGGAGATGTAGGGGGAGAGGGACAGAGAGAGGGAGAACAAGAGACTGCTCCCATAAGCAGCATTACCTATGGTTTGGATCACTAGAACCTCCTTCTCCTCCCATGGTTCCACCTTTCCACTTTCAAGGAAAGTGCTTGCTGTAGGATTAGCCTAACCTTCCCATTTAATAGAAGAAAGAAAAAAAAGCAAAGAGAAACACCAAATGCATAACAATGGTGACCTTCAAATGGCTAAGCTTAGAAGTCCAGCTTTCTCTCTGTGCTTGTAGCAAACTCTCAATAACTGATTAAAGGATTAACCAGCCAATTTGTTCAAAAGAACACAAGATTTATATACTTAGAAGGTCTGGGAAGACATACATCTGAATTAGCATAACAATAACCTACACCAGAGGAATCAGACAGAAAAGTAATTCACATTTATAGGTTGAATTTTAAAACTAACTATAAAGTAGAAAATAGGGTATACCTTGCCACTAGCCCCAATAGCATTAAAGAATATGTGTTGGTGTTATCTGTATTTCTCAAGCAAACATGTCTAAATAGAAATGAAAATTGCACATCAATCGAATGCAGGTTAACAACTGACATATCTACACATATTTTGTCTGGGGATCTTAAAGGGATTCTGTCTGATTATAACTGGCATGCAAAAGAGGTGAATTCCAGCTGCAACAGAGCAGAGGACATTAAACGCTACCCTATATTTCAAAAAAGGTGGGTCAGACTAGAAGAATGTCATTCAGAGCAGTGAGCTCACCCCAGGGAGGTTGGTGCTAGAGAAATAACATAATTCTAGACTTTTGTTTTCTAATCTGGCCCCACCCTCTACTGTATAGAACTGTTTACTCAAAAGAACAAGAATCATATTCCCTGTGTCAGTACAAGTGAAACACACCCTTTCTGGGAGGCTCGAATGACTTGGTTCAGGTATAAGAATTGGTTTGTTGCCTTCAAAGGAAGTCATCTCAAACAAGTCAGCACAGGCAGATGTGCCCTGGGAACTGGCAGCTGACTCTAGGCTGATCTGTCTGCTGATGTCTGATAGTCCTCATTGGGAGATGAAAGGGCAGGAGAGAACCCCAATACCCTACTTCTGACCGGCCACCAAAATAAAAATCTGCCTTGTGGGGACCAAATTCTAGCTGCCGGTTCTAATCCATAATCTAATCCCTTCATGAAAGGGAGGAAAAAAAAGAGGGGAATTAGATTTTTAGTATCACAATGACTGTACACTAAAGACCATACCTAGGAGCAAGCAAAAGGAAAAGAATTAATGTGAGTCCAGTGTTCAGGTTTGTTAACTGATCTGGTTTGACTGTGTTGCCACCCAAAATCTCATCTTGAATTGTAATAATGTCCACATGTCAAGGGCAGGACCAGGTGGAGATAATTGAATTATGGGGGCAATTTCCCCCATATTGTTCTTCTGATAGTGAGCTCTCATAAGATCTGATAGTTTTATAAGGGGCTTCCCCCTTTGCTTGGGTCTCATTCTTCTTCTCCCCACTGTCATGTGAAGAAGGGGGTGTTGGCTTCCCCTTCTACCACGATTATAAGTTTCCCAAGGCCTCCCCAGCCATGCTGAACTGTGAGTCAATTAAACCTCTTTCCTCTACAAACTACCCAGCCTTGGGTATGTCTTTATTAGCAGTGTGAGAATGGACTAATACATTGACTTTCCTCGGGGCTAGGAGATATCTTGTCCATCTTCTGAAATTTTCCTTCATCTTTTCAGCCAGGATGGTAGTTTAACCAGTCCTTAACTTCATTTTAAATTTTAGCTCCTCAAGATGTCTCCTTCATAGGATTTCACCATCTTCTTCTGACCTTCTGAACCTTCCTGAATGTCCTCACCTCCTTCAGAATTCAAGTTCATATTCTCCACCTACCCACTCCATACTGGTTGCTCCTGCCCGGGCTTCCTTCTTCTCTCCATGAGTCTATCCCTATGGCTCTACTTATAGCCTTTCTTCTTTCTAAAGGCTGCTTGAGTGGAAAAACGAAGAATCCTTTCCAGAAATCTCTATCACACTGCTGAAGTAACTCTAACCAACTCTCCTGAGCAGCTGCTCATGTGTCCGACTCTGGGTAGGGCTCTGTTGTTTTACTGTGTCTTTATTAGTGATTATTGCATGCCTTATGATGGGGTACCCCACACACACCCCTCCAAGGAAAATTCCATCTCTTCGCTGTTACCTAAACATCTTCAGTCTCCAACACTGAGCTCTGCCTGTTAGTTCACTGGAAACCCATAAATGCCCTGTGTGTCTGAGCCTAAATGGGTAGATCAAGGACACAGAGAAACAAGCTAATCCAATTAGCATCAAGCTCAACAATCAAGCTCATCATCCAATTTCAGCCACTAATCCAATGTGAGGAGTGAACCTAAGTTAATGAGTTTTTGTTGTTCTTGGTTTGGTTCTGATGAAGATACGTAAACCATGTTGTTATACCACAATACTTCTTGATTTTTTTTTAAATTCAGCTTGAATATTCTTTCTGTACTATTGGACATAGGTCTGTAGTCACCGGGACTCCAATTTCTGAAACCAGATTTCAGTGGCACAGTCTGATGAAGGAATTTTTCCTATGTGTAAACTGACATAAAAGGAATCGTTAGAAAAGTATCCCAATGACATAAAATTGCTCTTTATTTTACATTATCAAATTATCTTTTAGATCAGAATAAATTATATTAATTTGAGAATTTGGGAAAACCAAGAACATCTGATCACTAGTACAGCAAAGAAATTTTAAATTCCTATAATTTTCTACAGGCATCTAGAAAATAAGCCTGGTCAAATGATGAACAAGAGTCTGAGATTAGTGAGAGATGCACTTGTAGATCTGTTTATTTTATGTCTCTGACCCGAACTCTTTGCTGCAGAAGAAAAACATGAGAGCGCTTGTGTGTTTTGGAATAAATCCCTGGCACCCCATCAAAACAAACCCAAAACGAGGTTTGGGACCAGTCAGACAGTGGAGCAGAGCATGCCGAGGGGACAACCAGAATCAAATTCAGAGTTTTAATGAATGGGAAATAAGCAAGAGGGAGGGACTGAAGGGACAAGGACAGTAAAGATATTTCAGACAGAGGCTGTGCCCAGCTAACAACTCTCATTCTCACAAATGGCAGAGCACCACTGGGGGCTTTACAATGTAAGAATAGCCAAAAATGAGCTTTTCTGTGTGTCTGTGTGCTGATCAAAGTGATTTCCCAGCGGGACTGCTTTAAAAAGCACCACAAAAGTGAAAATTTTCTCAGAACCACCTCCTTTTTGTGCTCCTGAGCAAGCTCAATCCCAAGAGTTAACTTCATGGAAGTACTCGAAGTGTCTGTTTATTAACATTTATCTCAGACACAAGCAGATTTTGGCCACTGGTTTTTATACGGCAGTGGAGGGGGAGTTCTAAGGAAACACTCGTGATTTATAAGATGAAACCATTTTCTGATCATTTGCCACTAAAGGGAGGAAAGAGATTAATTGGCATGAAGCAATTTCCAAGGTCGGCTCAGTGACATTTCGCTGATGGGCAAACAATATTCCTAGCATCATAGAATTTTAAAGCTAGGCAGGACCTTGGAGATCATCCCACCAACTTCCACATTTTCCAGATGAGTTACCAAAATCAGAGATAATCAGCAATTTTCACAAGGTGACATGGTACTATTGGCAAAGCCAGAATTGAAATAAAGGTCCCAGACTCCACATATATATTCAGCTATATCCTGTTGCCTTCCTATTAACTGAGAAGCCACCGTGGCTCATCATCTCTAGGGAAAATACAATGGCCCCGACTTATAGCACAAAGGCTGTTTAAAGGCTACCTCAGCCACTTCCCTGATATTCTCATTAGATTAATGGTTTGGCTACTTCTATTTATAAAGGCCTGTGTTTTCATATCTGAAGTTATTCATTTCTGTGAAGAACACAGGCATATTTATTGCTATTCTAAACACTGGCATTATAAGCGAACCCACCTGCGGACCCCTCAGGGAGCCCTCACAAATTTCTGGAGAGCCAGCCACTTCCACCAAGTCTCCTGGACTAGGAAACTACCTGGAGAATCATCGCATGCTAACTTAGGCATTGAAAATCAATTTTTTACAAACACTGATCAACTCAAATAAAACACTTCATCAAAATCGTCTGACTGCTGTGATCCTGGATACAACATTTCTTAAATAATTTCTCAACATTTAGGTAATTCAGTCTATTACAAAAACAAAACAACAACAACAACAAAATTTTATTATTTCAGTAAAAGGACAGAACTCTGAAGACCCAGAACCTTCAGGCATTTGGACTCTTGGATTTCTGAAGGTTCCAGCTTTGCTATGCTCACTGGTGCTGCCCTGCCCCTCACATACATTTCCTGACCCAGGGCCAGGAACAGCTGCCACTTAACCTTGCATTAAACGTTGGTGGCAAATGCTGAAATTCCAGGCCTCTCCCTTTCATGTTGTCATTTGAGTAAAGAGACAGCTGCTCACCATTACACTCAAGATACCCTTCATCTACGTGGAGAGTTTGGTAGTGTCATTCCCACGTGGCTTCCTGCGGTTCCCCCAGCATGCCTAGCACTTGGCCTGTGAAGCTGAAAGACAGCTAAAATTCCACTCAGTGAACCATGCTCATGCAGGTTAATCACCCTTTCTTTTCACACTTTTCCAGAGCTTTCCTGTTTCCCCTTTTCCAGTTCCTTGTCCCTATAGCCCCATCTTGCCCTCTGTTTTTATTTCTCAAATAAAGTGTGATGAAGGGGAAGTTTTGAAGGAGAACAGAGGAGACCAAAGCACAGAGACCGCGGCTGTTCAAGCCTCCCACCATGCTCATCTCAGAGGGTTTGTGTAGCCCAGATCTTTCAATCTTCTGTCAGCGTTGGTGTGTGTGTGTGTGTGTATCTCTTTTGGACATACTTTGACTTCCCCAAAGACCTGACACACAGACTACATTGAGTGAAGATTTTATTAAATTGAATAAAATCCAGTGGCATTTTCATTTACATATTTTGGGCTCAAGTCATCAGATATATTATTTACAGTTTATATTAATACTTCTCTGAACATTTTTATGACTATCCTAAGAAACTGTTTTTTGATTCTTCACAGGCTGCAAATTCAAATTACAGGATGGAAGAATAAATGAGAAGAAAATCAAATAAAATGGAAAAGAGCTAGAGAAAAATAAAATGAAAAGGAATAAGATATATCATAGAAAAGATATATAGAAAAGTGCTAAAATGCCTGTTTTAATAGAGGATTCAACAAATTCTGTCAGACTCATTTCTTTAGCCCTAAAAATGAACATGCCATTTGACTGAGTGTTGCTGTGGAGTACAAGTGGCATAGCCTACACAAATGTGCTTTAAGGGCCATAAAACACTAGCAAGTATAAGGAATAATTGTTAAAGTGGCAGAATGCTTAAGAACATAGTCAACTTGTCTGGGCTCATCTAATCTTACCTTTGCATCTTGTTAGCTATGTGACCTTGGACAAATATGTTAACTCATCTTAACCTAAGTATCCTTGTCTATAAAATGGGCATAATAAGAGTAGCTACTTCTTATAGGGTGTTTTAAGGACCAAATGAGATCATCCATAAACCTAGTACAGTGTTTGGAACCTATAACGTACTCAAAACTACTAGCTATTTTTATTATTGCCATCAGTTTAGTAGCCCAATAATTGTCAGGCCTCTGACTCAAAGCTAAGCCATTAATATCGCGTGTGACCTGCAGGTACACATCCAGATGGCGGGTTCCTATCTTAAGTGATGACATTCCACCACAAAAAGAAGTGAAAACGGCCTGTTCCTGCCTTAACTGATGACATTACCTTGTGAAATTCCTTTTCCTGGCTCATTCCAGCTCAAAAGCTCCCCCACTGAGCACCTTGTGACCTCCACCCCTGCCCGCCAGAGAACAACCCCCTTTGACTGTAATGTTCCTTTACCTACCCAAATCCTATAAAACAGCCCCACCCCTATCTCCCTTTGCTGACTCCTTTTTCAGACTCAGTCCACCTGCACCCAGGTGAAATAAACAGCCATGTTGCTCACACAAAGCCTGTTTGGTGGTCTCTTCACATGGACGCACATGACAATAATAATAATAATATTAATAACAAACACATAGTACTTGCCATGTGCGTGGTTCTGAGTGTTTTATACATACAAATTATTTAATATAAGATAAGCATTTTAACTGTCTCTTGGGAATGGAATCATGGCACAGAGCATTCCCAACCCTAGAACTGTCAAACTGTCAGCCTCACCCAGTCTTCAAAGAACATACGCATTTTCCCATCACAAAATTTCTTCTCTGTCCCTACTCCATTGAAATCATGTTCCTACCTTTCCTGGATAGGGAGAGGGTAAGGGTTGGGGAAGAGGGTACAGCAATGGAAGCTCCCTATTGTCATGTGCCTCCGTGTAAAGAGACCACCAAACAGGCTTTGTGTGAGCAATAAAGCTTTTAATCACCTGGGTGCAGGCGGGCTGAGTCCGAAAAGAGAGTCAGCGAAGGGAGATAAGGGTGGGGCCGTTTTATAGGATTTGGGTAGGTAAAGGAAAATTACAGTCAAAGGGGGGTTGTTCTCTGGCGGGCAGGAGTGGGGTCACAAGGTGCTCAGTGGGGAGCTTTTGAGCCAGGATGAGCCAGGAAAAGGAATTTCACAAGATAATGTCATCACTTAAGGCAAAGACCGGCCATTTTCACTTCTTTTGTGGTGGAATGTCATCAGTTAAGTTGGGGCAGGGCATTTGCACTTCTTTTGTGATTCTTCAGTTACTTCAGGCCATCTGGGCTTATACGTGCAAGTCACAGGGGATGCGATGGCTTGGCTTGGGCTCAGAGGCCTGACACCTATACCTTCCAGATGATAAACAAAACCAATTCTGCAGCATTTTCCAAAATTAATAACTAATTATCTGATTCTACAGACACCAATTGAGTATCCAATATTTCAGTTCAATTCTGTCCCTCCAGGTAACTGGCACCTTTTTCTAAAAGTCTTTATACCTTATGAGTATTTACATAAAAATATTAAAGACCCTAAGAAGTAAAGACATTTGTATAACTTAGATTACCTGAAGATTCCCAGATTCAGTTAACCATGGAATTCTTTGTTCTGCATTGACACCTCTTAAACTAACTCAGTTTGGGAAATGTTAAACTGAGGACTTCTCTGTCCCTCCAGGTAACTTGTACCTTTTTCTAAAAGTCTTTACATACTTTGCTAAACATAAAAGAGTCCATCTGGTGTTATTTCAAGACCACAACATTAGAAATTGAACAGTCAGAGTAGATGGTAGAAAAAGAGCACACAGCCCGGCAGCAAATCACACCATGAATTGGTCATGACTGTTGTTCACTAAATTTGTCCAAGCATAGAGCAGTGTTGTACTTTTCCGTCTTTTTTTTTTTTTTTTTTTTTTTTTTTTTTTT